>NC_049979.1:33905311-33905389 GCF_000003815.2 Branchiostoma floridae | reverse complement strand
AATTTGCTTACATCTAGTTACAATTACAATTACAGTAGTAAGTACAAACCATTCTCCTCTGTCATGGAAAAAGACCAT
>NC_049979.1:33905049-33905175 GCF_000003815.2 Branchiostoma floridae | reverse complement strand
GTTCAAGAAATTTAAGTAAATCTTTCTTTTCCAGTCTTTACACAAGGCTTGCTTCTTGTTTGTTCCAATGGAAAATACTGCAGAATCTATCCTGAAGAATATCATTCTTGTCAAAAGCTATTTGTC
>NC_049979.1:33892419-33904949 GCF_000003815.2 Branchiostoma floridae | reverse complement strand
GAGCAGAAATGGGCCATGTATGTTCGGCAGGCAGTCAAGGTAGCCAGTCGCATGGTGGAAATTTTGTTCATTGTTTGAAAAAAAATAGCATGGTTTATTTATCACGTTTTCTGTTCTCTCTCCGCCCCCAACAGACGTCGTAAGAAGTGACCTCCCGCTTTTTCTTAAAGGTAAGCTATCTTTTGATGGTCTTTTTTCCATGACAGAGGAGAATAGTTTGCACAATACTGTAACTGTAGTTGTAACTACACTACAAAAATGAATTTTCTTATTTTTCTTGTTTTTTCTTGAACAAAGGAAACTGATCTTACAGCAAGAGTATTATTCTGTATACAAGAATCCCTGTTTTGAGAAAATTCAAGAAACCCATATTTTTCTTGTGCTAAGAATTTTTGTCTTATCGCTAATGGACCAAAACTTCTAGAATAGTTATCTTGAGGTCAGAATCTATTTCTAATACATGCATGCTGAAGAATGAATTTCTCATATTAAGAATGAGGTTCTTGTTCCAGGAATACCTTTCTGTCTCTAAGGCTGAATTTCTTACACCAGAAACGACTTTCTTGCATGAAGATTGAGGTTCTTGTATGAGGATTTACTTTCTGTCTCCAAGAGTGATTTTCTTATATCTAGTACACCAAGAATCGCTTTCTTGCATGGAGATTGGGGTTTCTTGTGCCTGCAATACCATTCTGTTTTCAAGACTAAATTTCTTGCAACTACAAACCTAGAATCAGTTTCTTATATTAAGATTAACATTCTTATATAAAGTGTACAAACAACTCAATGTTGACACTTTGACAGTTATGTCAATACATGTCAATCATATTCATCATCATCAATATGTTTCATACAAGTTTTGTGGTGTTTACCTCTATTATTCATTCCTTACCAACAAAGAATGCAAAAATCAACCATTTTGTAACTACGCATGCTTTAATATTGAAATTTTTCCGATACAGTACCGTGCATCCAACTATAATTAATTGTCCATATAAAACCATTAGAGCTACAATGTTGCTGTGTTGCAAGTATAATGAAGACTTCTTCTTGTTAAAGGCTTCTCCAAAGTTGAGATGGGAACATCCTCCTTGTATACCAGCAGGTTACTGAGCCTAAGAACAACACAAAAAGACCATGAATGATCATCAATCCTTATGTCGCCCCCTCCCCCTGTAAAGGCCTGGAACATCTCTATACATTTCCTTCCTTGCAAATATTATAGTCAATTCTTAATATTATGCAGAATTTCATTCACTTTACTTACATCTTCTGTAATTACTGTTTGGTTTTATGACATACATCTACAGACATAGTAGCTTTGGAAATCGTATTCCAAGTAAGATGTTTAACATTATACCTGCATGGGGGAGGGGGGCATCCGGCTTGGCTTTGGCTTCGGTAGCATTTTGGAACTCTAAAAAAGCTAGCCAAGTTGTATACAAGGTCCCACATTGTGCAGAAAATCGTCATTTCTAAACACATCCTATTCGTTCCCTGTTAATATAAGAACTAATGGACATCTGAGACAAAAAACTACAGAGCTGGAGATGAGTGTGACTTGCAACTGTGACTCCCGGTTCAAATTAGCAGCAAAGGATGATGGGAGTAATTTCCCATGATCCTTAGCAAAAGGAAGATTCTTACTGGTAGAAAATCTTTCTTAAACTCTCGTATTGGGAAAACAAAATGAAATTATTCTAGTTCTAAGTTATTTCTCATATCTTGATGCTCCAATTGTTTAAACGTAGTGTTGTCAAGAATACAAGGAGAAAATTATACTTTTATTGTTTTCATTGAATATTATATCATTTATAAAGAAAAACGAGAATCATCTGTCTTAAATTTTCTTGATAAGAAGCATTCAAGAATATTGTGCTAGTCATAGCTTGTTTCATAATTTCTTGTTTTCCTTATTAGTATTCAGTCAAGTGAGTTCAAAAAAATATGCTAATATCTTCTTACATCTCATCAAGAAATCAAGAAACGTCTTTCTTAAACTTTATGGATAAAGATTACAAGAACATTTAAGAATTTCATGCTAGTTATAAGTTGTTTTGCAATTTCTTGATTTTCTTTTTTTTTCTTTTCTTTGTTGATCTGTATTTGGTCAAGAAAGTGATGAAAAAACTATAGCATGAAAACCAAGAATTATGTTTCTCAGACTTTCTACAGTAAGACAACAAGAAAGTTCAAGAATGTTATTCTGGTAAAAACAAATCCTAAAGACAAATAGCTTTTGACAAGAATGATATTCTTCAGGATAGATTCTGCAGTATTTTCCATTTGAACAAACAAGAAGCAAACCTTGTGTAAAGACTGGAAAAGAAAGATTTACTTAAATTTCTTGAACATTATTGCTCAGTGATCATTATATCAGAAATATTTTCTTCAGTTAAGAAAAACAAGAATGAAAATCTTTGTGTAGGAATTAGCATACAAAGGTTTTATAGGAGGTTTCTTGATTTTTCTCAACCTTTCTTTATACAAGAAACGTTTTCTCTTCGTAAGAAAAAACAAGAAAACAAGAAAAATAAGAAAAAAGATTTTTGTAGTGTAGCTGTAAGCAAATGCAACTAGTCAGGTACTTTGCTATAATATGTACATTGTCATGAACATATTGCTGGGATCGTTCCTTGGACAAGACCTTTGGACATCGTTCTATATTCCGAATCATTTAAAAAATGGTGGCGGGGATTTTCAGGTATATCAGCATCGACGTTTTGAAATAGAAATTACCATCACCACAAATGAAGAACTATAAACAAATCTATATATCATATATTGTGTGTGTGAGTGTGCTAAATACTGTTCATGAATTCCGTTGTTGAAGTTATCCTCAAGTTGATATCAATGGGCTCGTGCTTCTTTTACACTAAATCGGTGATTTAGACATAAAACTTGAAGAAACAAACGGTGCAGTTCTTGGTCTCATGTCCTTGAATGCCTTCCCCAAAAATACCTGTCAAGACTTTTTGCATTCTTGTGTCTGGCTGAAGACAATATCTCAAGCACGATATTGCGTTACGTGATCTCATAGCAGTGACGAAACTCCCACACTGATTATCTACCTCCAAGAGAGTCAGACAATGAAATGTTCTCATTTTCTGCCGCCTCACAGGAGAAGCCACGACATCGTAGATCTCAAAGACCAAGGAGAGGTTTTGCTTCATCAACGTATGTGTGTATTTTAGATATTCCTGTCCAAGAAACCAGACAATATTTGCTTGAAAGAAGAGACGTTCCAAAATTGCTCTTCGCTTTTTTTGTTGGGCCTTTTTATGGTGTAAGTTAATGAGAAAATGTTTAAATGTTTGAAACTGCAAAATACGACACAGGCACCACATCTAATGACGGCGACAAGTGATTCAATATTGTAACAAATGTGTTTCACAACAGACACTGTGTTTATAAATTGATTTGACGTGCCTTTTTGATACGTACGATCAGTACAAAAAGATTTATCTTTGTGCATTTCAATTAGTTCCTATTGACTTATTTTCATGCTGATCACTGTTGATTTCTAGTGTTTATCTGTTTATTATTTGGCACCTGAAAACTTTAAATTTATGATCATTATTATTTTGTGTTGGTTTCTAGATCTGGTAGACCAGGGAAAATGTTCATCTGGTGACCTGAACCTAAGGCTTGGACATCCAATCCACAGAGTGTTGGTTTGGTGGAAGAAGCAGTTTTCTCCGGCCCAAGAACAGTACAGTTAGTGTCAGTGGTTAGACATAGCACTTAGTATCATACAACATTCGCTGCTGACATATGCGTTGCTATATAATTTGTCTAAAGTGGAGGATTCAACTGACACATGATTCTTTTTAGTTCATGTGACAGATTTTTAATCGATTTACCTCCAACTCTAACCTTCTCACAAACGATAAGATAAAACAAGCTAACCCATAAACATTCTGACACAGCAGGCAACAAGAATCAAGGGTTTAGAGGATGCAAAGAAAACTACAATTAGAAATATTTCCAATGTTTTCATTGTATAAGTAAAGGATTAATAAGCCTTGTTCCTGATCCCAAAACAACGAAATATTTTTTTACGTGTATCTAGAGCATGCCAGCATGATCGCGGTTCTGTTTTTTGTGGTCATAATTTTGAACGTACCATATGATTGCGAAGCATCATCACTTTCACAACCACGATCTCAAGGATGTAACGTTCAAAATTGGCACAACGATAAGAAACTTGGGCCACCGCATTCTCTTTTGCCCCGGATATATTGTGACAACAAAGGCTTGAGGAGTGTTCCCAAAGACCTGCCTTCAAACCTCGTTGGGCTTCAGCTTCCCAATAACGCCCTAACCACATTCCCCTGCATTTCCCTGCCGTACTTGAAGACGATGAACGTCAGGAACAACGCAATAACTTACTTTCCGTGGCAATGTCTTAAGAACATGTCAAGGTTAGTATCTTTGGATTTGTCACATAATAAGCTCTCCTGTGTCAACCTTTATCATGTTAAGTCATTCTGGCCTAAGTTGAAAAGGGTGGACGTTTCCTACAACAGCTTAAAATTACTGTCTATGTGCGATCTTGGGTGGGACTTGCATGTGCCAAGTGGTTTAATCATACAATATGAACCTGTCATAAGGGGTAACCCTTTCCACTGTTATTGCAACATGATTTGGCTCATTGATATCGCAATTTTTGTTGAGAAATGCAGAAAGAAAACATCCCCAAGATGCGAAAAGTTCCTCAGAGGGAGTGACATTGCACGTGCCTTGTACAGAGACCAGTCTATGTTCCGCTGTAAAACACCCCCTATAGTAGAGAACGTAGAGCTTCACAGGATGCATGAATATATTAATATCTCAGCATGTTATGTAGTCTGGGATCCGACAGCTGAAATTAATTGGTTCAAACCCAAGCCCTGTAATCCTAACAGGTTTTGTTCCACAGAACGTCAGGACATTCGTCCCTCTGACGTCTTAACTTCGTACTTGTTGCCCCCAGTGACCAACGATCTAGAACTAGGGAGTGAGAAACCAAACAAAGTTGAACTGAATCACACAAAGGCACCAGATCTACCAACACTGGTTGTTGGAGTGACCAGTCTTGTCTGTGTTCTGATGCTAGCTGTTTATTCGTCACTGGTTAGGAAACAACCAGATGACACAAAGGCCCCGCCAGCCCCAGTAAACAACATGGCGGCTGGCTTAGTTGTAAACAACAATGTCAACCAGAACGCCCAGAATGGTTTACCTACTAACCACGCCCAGGGTGATGATCAGGAAGGTAGTAGCAATGATCCAAACGCGACAATAGATTTCTGCATGCAGGAAACACGGCCCGACAGAATTGTACCTGAAACAGAGTCAGAATCACAGGCTTGTGGACACATTTACCTTAACGCAGAAGATTACAATGACGATGATATGAAAGAACCATATTCTGCAACCCAGTAAATATGAGTCTGTGCTTTTTTGGGGTAAAGAAGGCTAAACCGCTGATTTAATTTTCTGGGATAAACTATTAGTATTAAAGAAATTTGTTTGCAAGTTCGTGCCCAAGGGCTAATTGCAAGTACATGGTATAAACGTAGTAGATATACAAGTAACAATGAACAGTTATAAACAATTTTTTTTTTTCTACTCTAGTACTAGTGTTGGCGCTATCTTTAAACAGGTTGGGTTTGACTTCCTTTTTGGAGACAGAGGGCCCCACTTTTTCTAAAATTTGTGGGTTCTGCGATTTCAAGAGAAAAAGGGCTTTCTGTTCGTCTGTCAATGTGGGGAAGTTGGGATAAGTCTTTGTGGCTTCTCTTTGTGGCTCACAGAGTGATTCTTTCGCTTGGGTTGAATGGACATTTGGAAATAAAATGCGTTTCGTCTCCCACGATTAAATACAAATCAGTCTCCACATCTACTGTAGGTAAAATGCGGAGATTATTTCCGGAGGTTTGTAGTGACATCATTAGAATGAATTGACAGAGCAACTTGATACTAGTGAAGTTACATACGATGAAACAAAACAAAATAAAACAAACGGTTCGGCGTAATTCTGGTACATAAAAGCAATTGATTTCAAGATTGTGCTTCGTTTGGTGAAGATGACTGAAAAGCCATCAAGTGATGGTTTTTGTTGCAAAAAATGAACAATATACTTAAGTAAAAATGATTGCAAATCCGTTTTGGATGGAAATCTAAGACTTGCAATCTTCATAGGGCAAAGAGATGCTTTCTTTGTAGACGTAGGGCTTTTGCCAGTATCTTGAAGTACCCAATGATCACTAGAGGCATTATTTGGAATAGACATAGAGTTCTGTATGTCCGTATATGTCAGACTTTTATCATATCAAATTCAGAATGATAGTGTGAACTATATGTGATGCAATCCTTGTAGTGTCATTATTTTACATTTATCATAATTAATATTGATGCACATAATGCTTATTATTGTTTATGCACGTTGATGCACATTATGCCTAATGCAGGGTGTACATGTACGTTCTCATGTAACCTTTCAGATCAAAATGTAAGAACACCATAACCTGTAAACTTGTGATAGAAATATTCAATGTATCGCCTTATTTTCTATAGATATAGGCTATAGGTTGGTAAGAATGGGGGGAGTTAGCAAGCGTTGTATGATTTCTCGAGTATATAAGTATTCTTTATCACTCTGACTTCTTCTTGACGTAGACTAGTAGTAATTTTGTAGGTACCTTGGTGGACCTGTAATGTTTAATTTAACCTATGAAGGCTCTGTACTACATATTATGTGAAACTTAGCGCTGTTGGAAATTCCACAATGTAAGGTGTATGCTATGTTGGACGAGAATTCCAAAAGGAATTGTGTTTGTTTTTACGAATTCGTTTGAAGACCTCAAGTGGAGCATATTGTAGATGCCTACTTGGCAACATCGTATTATGATCTTTTGAGAATCTCCTCCTATTAAAGTGATGGATAGTCATGGGCATACGTAAAGCAGGCTTTTCCAGATATGTTTGCTCAGTTGATGTTTTATCTACTCAGCATTGCTTGTGTATCGAGTTTGTATTGCTTTTCAGTGTTTGCTGGTGTCGAAAGAATAAAACGACGAGACAGATATTGAAGAATTGATATTGAGTTTATTGTTTTTTTCGCGGTACGAAAACATCTCTCTCATATCTATGAATGAGAGACGTCGATGGAAATTAGACATCCAGGTAATAAGATAAGACAAAAAGCAGTTACCCAAACAACTCGATATGATTTTGGACACGGTTATACATGCCATGTAGCATCCACTATCTTTCGTCAGTATGTATGAGAGAGATGAGTGGAAATAGTTTATTCGATTTCAAACTTGATAATACAATATCGTTGCCCCAGGGATAAATTAAGTGCAGAGTACTATACAATACGCACTAGGAGCACCAGAAGTTTCATTGTTGTACCATAAAAAGCCGCCAGGGGCCCCAAAATCTATTCGTTTTCAGATGGCGGATAGCTGTACTCTAGTCCCCCAAGCACGAGTTTGACTACTCGGTACGTTCCCAGTCGGACTGAACCTTCTCGCACGGGTAGACCAATTCACCGGTGTCCTCCCATACACGCTATGAACATCTGAAAAATACTGTTGAAAAATTCATGTTTGCACATGATAGGAAGACTACGGTGGGTCGGGCACGTAATAAATAAGAAGACCACAACATACATTGATCCACAAAGTCTTTAACCATGAGTTTGAAAACCCAAGACCCCGGGGAAGACCCCCAAGTGTTGTAAAATGCACTTAATGAAGTCTAAATTCAGCTGAAGCTATGGCACATGATCGTACAACATGGAGAAAACTCGCGGAGAGGAGCAAGGATCCAGTTCCTGACAAGGCACTTGGGCATGTCTTACACCTAGGGTGAGTTTTCTACGTTTCCCTTTTCATGGTACTGAAATATGAGTAGTTACGTTGCCCATGTCATGGTAGATACATTCCATGATAAAGTTCAAAAGTACAAAAGAAAAGGTGGTGATTCAACGATTGTTGCACTTTTTTCCTTGTTACTATCAATGTGAATACAATTGGCGCCTTGGCAAAACTTTCTAATTTTAACAATGTCTTTCTGCAGTGGTTACAGCGAAAAAAGAAAATTATAGTAGCGAGTGTAGGGATGGAAAACGTTGGTCAAATCGAATATTTAACGGACAAAAGGAACAAAAATTCGGTGCAGTAAACGATGCACTTAGTTTCGACATCTGTTAATGTGTAGGAAAAAGGTCGAATAATTGATACAATAAACAGCAACGTTGAATCGGTCTTCAAAAAAGAGCTCCTGAAGTGCAAGTTCCTTTTTATGTTCACACCAAACGTACAGCTGGATCAGCTGAAAATTTATAAATTGCCTCCTTGGTGACAACGCGTTGTGTTGTTTGATTGACTGATAGCGTTGTAATAATACCACCATTGTTTAAATCCCAATAACACATTTACTACATGCAGAAATGCATTTTACAACTGTAATATAAAATTGTCACATCAGTCCTCTGGTCCAAATACTTCAGGGGCTTCTTTCAGAGCCACGCGGACCAGTTCTTCCCAGTACCAGCGCTTGATGTAGGTCGCGCGTTCCTTCTCATCTTGTACCGACTTGGTGAGGGTCTTCTGGATGTCTTGCAGCTCCCACAAACTTAGTCCTTGTGTTTTGGGTAGCTTGTAAGATGTGCGATCGGGCACGGCAGCGATGATGTTCTTGATAACTGGGTACCGGAGAACATGCGGGGCGGTAGTGGCGAGTCTGGATCGAAGGGATTCGGCATGAGCGAGAAGCTTTTCCGCATAGTCTCCCTCAAGAAGGAGCTCTGCCCACAGCTTGTCGACTGACGACATGACATCTTGGTACTGAGGATCTTCTGCGTCCTTGTGTTTGGGCGATTGGGTGGTTGTTGTAAGAGATGCTCCTTCTCCTTGAGTAGATGTTGTCGCCTGACTGTCTGTTTTCGCGCCGCTGTTGTCGGGTGCATCCGTCTGTTCTCCACGGACAACTGAAGGATGGCGCTCTAGGACATCGCCTTCTCCGGCAGCAGGGCGTTTGTCTGCTGTATCTGGAGCTGTGGCTGGTAGGCTGGATGCCGAGCTTGTTGAAGACTCTACTTTGACGTCTGCGACGTCGCCGAAAGCGGCTGGTGGTGAGCTGTCCTTGCCGCTTTTGTTCGATGGTGCGTCCGGCTCTTTTTCCTGGGTAACATTGATCTTGTCATTCTCTAGCTCTGGTTTCTCTTGCAGCTCAGTCTTGACTGTCCCCTCGGACGTCTTAGCTGGGTCTAATTAAAAGAAATGAACATCTTATAAAGCTGTTGTTACGTCCGGCATCTTTCTTCAGCACGTTACCTTAAAATAAAGGTATACACGTTATTTTTGCCACTTTCATCTAGAACGTGAAGTGAAAGGAAAATACTTGTGTAACTTATGAAAATGTATCTCCTTGCGTAAAATTTCCCAACTAATGAAAATATCAACTTGAGAACGTAGTGTGAAAAATGAGCGAGGGCTCATTGTGTCGTCAGATAAATCATACCATGCGAGTAAAAAATGAAGATGAAAGCCAAAGTTTTTTTTATTCGCACACCCGCATCAGTTTTGGGATTTGCAATCATTATCAGCCATATATTCAAATCAATGGGACATGTAAATAAAACTGGCACTTTAGTAGAATGTACAGGATTTACTAAATAATTCACTTATCATTCAGCAGATGCTTTATCAATGGCTAGGATTCGAAGGGAAAAGAAACTAAAATATGAAGGCAAGTCTGAAGCTGTAAGCGAAAACAAACTTAAGATATGAATCTTTTACACAAGATAAGTCTAGCGCCTCTTACCTTCACCCTTTGGCAGCTCACTCTTCCTCTCCGGACCGTCGGCAGCACCGGACACTTGAAGGGGCGTCACGTCCGTGTTACCAGGGGAACTGCACGCGTCAACGTCTCTGTCTTCGTTAACAGCAAACCTGTCCGCTGTGTCTTCATCCGAAGAGTCTTGTTTGACGTCTGCGATATCGCCAGCGACAGATGACTGTTTGCTGTCTTCAGCGCTGTTGTCATGGGGTGTGTCTGCATTGTTTTCTTGTGAAACTACCACCGCCTTGCCATGGTGATTCTGTAGCTCCGACAGAGTCCCCGTCTTCCCCTGTGCGGATGCCTCAACGGTCCCCTCATCAAAAGGCATGGCTGAGACTGGATAGAAAGATATAAAACGTATACTGTGTGTTTTTTATCATTTCACTTTCGTAAGGTAAGATCTAGACTAGTGTCACTTCATCAGGATATTAAAGGAAACAACACAATTCCCTCTTGATATGTCTTAACGTTTTGCTTCTTTGAAAATGTTAATTGAGTGGTCACTTTCATATTTATGGTAAAAGACTAGCTGATTTTTCCTTTTCAAGATAGATAACTTGAATGGCCAAGAAAGCGTAACATTAACATGCAACGTCACCCTGCATAGAAAAAGAAACCGACGCCTCTTACCTTGGTTCTGTGTAGGCTGACTTTTCACCTCCGTGCCATCGAGAGTAACGGAAACTTGTAAGAACACTTCCTCATTCCTCCGCCCGCCTTTGCTGGGTCGGTCCATGATGTACCACCACTTCTGTGGTAAACCGTCCACTACTCTAGTACGCTGCAACATCGATGCACAGCTCACCAACTGTGGTGTATCTGCAGCGCTTCGCCTTACGAAGTTTCAGAACCAGTTGGTCTGTTGGCGACCATGGCACGAACTCCGTAGAATGCTCCCAGATCAGTGCATCCGACTTTTTCTTTGCGGTTTGCATCTTTACCTTGCCATGGCGCATTGTTACCAGATACTTGCCCTGGCTCTGTCGGCCGACTTTGCCCTCGTGGACAGTTACACTGAGTTTTGTCTCACCGCTCTGTCTTTTACCTCCAGGCCTGAGCAATGAAAGCACGTGTACCACTGAAAGGAACGCTGACGCCGCCTTGTCGAGAACCCCCATTTTCATGGGAAACTTGGAAATTCACTTTGACAAAACGCGGAGCTCGAGAGATCCGTGCGTATCCTCGTTCAGCAGTGGCGTTATGTTTGGTTGCTGTGCTACAGCGTGGATAAATGCAGTTCTAGAACACCCCTTGACAATCGCGAGCGCTCCGTGGAACATGGCATTGATTGGCCTTGACCCCAGTGACCCTGAAATATGTAGTGAAGGCGTTCGAATGCAGCACTGTACCTCACAGAGATGTGAAACAATGTCTTTTACTATTGTCTCACCATAAAGCAATTCGAATATTCAGATAAATCCGCTTCCAGTCTTCGTAGCGCCCCTGTTTTTAGCACTTTTCTTGGTGCTAAGCATTAGTAACATTGCACTTTTCACGGTACTGAAACACCAACTTTACTAAAATTGCACTTCCCATGGTACTGAAACACCAACATAGAAGTAAAATTGCACTATCCATGGCACTGAAACACCAGCATCAGTAACGTGGCATTTTCATGGTACTGAAACACCATCAATGGCATGGTATGAAAAGGTAGAAGCTTAGATATAGTAAAGAAGGGAAAGACGTGGATGTACACTCCAGTGACAAACTTTCTTGTAAGGCATGTCGACCCCTAAGTCGTGACGAGGACTACTTTATCTCGCGGAAGGAAATTAAATAAAACTTCATAGTAACGTTACTCTCCAGGTTCCTTCGTGGCCAATCAGGCTTCACCTGTGTAGCTAAGCTTTTCCCCTTTCAAGTCGAATATAACGGAAAGGAAAAAAAAATTGATGAGAAATCAAAATGTGCTCAAGTAAAGTGAACTTCAAGGTTATTAATTGTAGAAGTCTCTCAATAAGTGATCACAAATGCCCAAGGAATTTTATGACTTTTATTCATGCAATGCAATTGACATATGGCTGGATAATGTACCAAAAATGGATACACAAGCAAAGGTACAAACTGGTCTGATACAGGTAATAGATAAATGTTAACAAGACACCTACAGAGACAAACACTTTATACACACAGGCACACATACAGATACACACAAAGACACACACACATACGCGCACACACAGATACATACACAGACACACAGGCGCGCACAAACAGACGTCAACACACATGTACAGACACATACACACATTCAGACACACTCACAGACACACACACAGAACACATGCACAGAAAACACACGCACACACAGACACATACACAAAACACACAGAGACATATACACACATTCAGACACACACATGCACTCAGACACATGCACTCACAGATACACAGACATCCAAACATGCACACACACACACACACACACACACAAACAGATATACATTCAGACACACAACACACAGAGAGACGCATACATTTGTACACAGATGCACACACACACAACACACTCACATATACACGCATGCACACACGGACCACACACACACACAGACACACGCTCTCACAGACACACACGCGCACACACACACACACACACAAACACCCACACATGCGCACACATATATAGAAACACATACACAACACACCAGATACCATCTCAGACGTGTACATACATACTTACACACACG
>NC_049979.1:33889409-33890764 GCF_000003815.2 Branchiostoma floridae | reverse complement strand
TGGTAAGGTATACTACATGCTTACTAAAACATGCTTTAGTCATCAAAGCTGACTTCCATTGTCAGGTATTTTCACCCATTAACTATCTTGGTGTACTTCACCTAGAGCAGATTTATCTTGTTCTACACACTACAGATGATAGTCAAGTTTACTGCATTGTTGTTAAGGGTGGCTGTCATATCTGGTTATCTTCTATTTGTCATGTCTGGTTAGGACAAATTTGTCATATCTCAGGTTAATCATTGAGACATTTGTCAAATATGGTGATACATTTGACATATCTTGTAATGATACATTTGTCATGTCTGGTTATGATACATTTGTCATATCTGGTTATCATACATATGTCATATCTGGTTATCATACATTTGTCATATCTGGTTATCATACATTTGTCATATCTGGTTATGATACATTGTCATATCAGTATATTTGTCATATCAGTCTGGTTATAATATATTTGTCACATCTGGTTATGATACATTTTTCATATCAGTATTGTTATGATACATTTGTCATATCTGGTAGTGATACATTTGTCATATCTGGCTATGATACATATTTCATATCGGGATATGATACATTTGTCATATCTGGTTATCATACATTTGTCATATCTGGTTATCATACATTTGTCATATCAGTATATTTGTCATATCAGCCTGGTTATGATATATTTGTCACATCTGGTTATGATACATTTTTCGTATCAGTATTGTTATGATACATTTGTCATACCTGGTAGTGATACAATTGTCATCTTTAGTTTTATGACACATTTGTTATTTGGTTATGATACATTTGTCCATTTGTTTTGTTCATCTCGAAAGCTGAAACATGAAGAATTTGTGACTTGCTTAGAGGCTTGTGGACCAATAATATATGAAAATAAGATGTTTCACACAAACCACAAGCTAGGGCTCTCGGAGTACCGCAGCATTCTGTTCCTCTCTTCTCTATTTCTCTTCTCTATACGTTTCTCTTCTTCCTCTCTTCTTTTCTCTTTCTTTTCTCTTCTTTTCTCTTCCTTTTCTCTACTTTTCTCCTTTCTGTCCAGCTCTTCTAACAGCTCATGCATCTGGTCCAGCTGAGTGAACTGACGTTCCCTATCTGCTGGCGGCTGCGTTTTAGGCCTGTTTGATTTGACCTTGATCTTGTGTGCGACCCCACACGCCTCCTCCCACAGGAAACCCATCATGCCTACATCCTCGGGGTTGTCGCCCTTCACTTCCATGTACACATCCATGATGATGGTCATGAACATGGACAGGAGGATGAACTGCATAGTGCACTGGAAGGACAGGAAAATTGCAGGGCCCCAGATCGGCGAGCTCTCTTTTAAAACGGCAAACGGA
>NC_049979.1:33834478-33889113 GCF_000003815.2 Branchiostoma floridae | reverse complement strand
AGCTGCTAGTGCGAATGCCGTGAAGACGATGCCTGACATGACAAAGAAGTTGATGAGAGGCCTTGCCGTCTTCTTCATGGTGTACAGCAGTGCGTTGACGTGCTTGTTGAACTTGAGAAGGCGGATGAACTTGACCAAGGTGCAGCAGGTGAGCGTGCCCAGCAGGTACGTGTACACCTGGTACCACATGGCGGCGCTTCGGTACAGTTGGAACACGGCTCGGCCCTCCTGTACGGAGACCTCGTCTGCCGTGCTCTGGGCGCGGAAGTACAGCCCCATGGTGGCCATGCCTGTGGTGATGGTGAGTATCTCCAGCCAGCTCCAGGGGTCTGTCAGGTAGGCAATCACGTATGTGTTGAACCTCAGGACTGGGTGGGGGAAGGAAAGTAGTTAAAACAAGGAACCAATGTTAAACTTTATCTGCCCATTTGTAAAATACATAACCATTCATTCTAGAGTCATATACTATAATTTACGTCTTACAAACAATGACAGAATCACACCTACATGTGTAGCTCTACCTTAATCTAGCCTGACTAAAATCGCGCCCCTAGCGGCCGGCCATACGATTACCGCCGCTCGGGGAGGGGTAATTAAGCCCAGCCAACGAGAGCTTGTGTAAACACAGGCTATACCTTAATCAACCCTAGATAAAAACATGATTCATTGATGGCTGATTGATATCTTCATCGGGTGAAACATGAGGTTCAGTAAAACTTTGTTTGGGGGCAAAAATGAACTGTATACTACTGATGTCAGCAACATTCTTGCATTACGCACAGGGGATTATATGTAGTGGCCATTAACAGTAAAGATGAATACCCCCACCTTCCCTGACCAGGCTGGTACACCCACCTCCCCTGACCAGGCTGAAGAGCAGGAGGATCATCAGGACCATCCGTAGAACCAGCAGCAGGACCTGCCCATCGTGGTGGATCCTGAAGGTCACCAGCTCTGTTGCCATGGAGACATGCCCGGTGATGCTGAACTCCGTTGTCATGGTAACCACAGCGAAGAGGTTGGCGTGAGGGTTGTACAGAACTGTCTCCATGAAGACGGCTCGGGTCCGGTTGTCCAGCCAGTTGTTGGAGCGAAGATGTTCCAGGGTCTGAAGGCTGGCGCTGAGTGTGTTGTTGAGGGTGGCTGTGTAACCCCCTCCCGAGTACACGCCATGCTCCCCAACATACAGGAAACCTGCAGAGATGGACATTAGGGAGGCTTGCTGGGTGATATTGGTGAAATAACATGTACAAAATGTATGTGTGTGACACGGTGCTATTAGTCATAACATGATTTTAATGAGTGATCATAGGACGAAACAACTACTCGGCACTCAGAATACTCTTGCTCAGAATACTACCAGGTATCTAAGAATTGTTTTACAGTTCCTGTGAGGTTTGCAGTTGATATTTGTCTCTACAATGTGTTTAGATGAACATGAAGTGTTCCATATGAATGTAGCTAATAACCTGCTAAATGCCATTTGGTTACTACATGTCACAGATTTGAGTGAATACTGATGTGTTCATAGTTGTAATGTGACATCAGGTGCAGGTACAATTTATGAAGTTTGGGTACCAGTGTACCTATACCAGCTAACAGAAATTAACATTGATTTACTTTAAATTAGATTTAAGGCATCTTATGCAGAGCACTCAATGGATGCTTTTGAGGGGATCTCTCTGATTTCAATAACCATACAAATGTTGGACAGGTGTTAATTAAGTCAAGGTTTTGCAAACACATTTATTGTAAGTATTTTATAGAGAGGACTCCAGGAAGAGTAGTGGATGCATTTTAACACTACTAGTCCAGCTTCCTTAATAAAAAAAAATGATATTTTGGTTGCTGTGACACATCCTTTAAGTGTACATTGAGCATCACATCACTGACTAACCGTTATTGATATCCCCATATGTGTAGTGCCACGGGGACGGGATAGTGCTCCTGTCATGATCAGTGTTGTTAGTTGCCACTCCCCAGCTGCCGCTGTAGCTGCCTGTGTCCATTTCACCTGTGGAGTACTCGTCCAGACAACCGACCACGACGGGAGTCATGGCATCAGGAATGGTGCAGTCTTCCTCTGTATAGAGTACAGAAGTCAAGTTTGACATACAAAAAGATTTTAAAAAAAACTTCGCAAGGGTTATAAGTCCAAAACGACAACAACAAAACTTAAATTCACAAAGGCTATAAGTACTAACAAAGCTTAAAGCAAACATGGACACAGTCTTTGAACATTGAAGATAAATCAATCAAGGAGTGCTACATGTCCAAAGGATAGATATGGTTAGATCAGTGTCAGTTGTTAAAAATGTTTGTGCCAGCACTGCCAAAAGGGAATCTGACTCGAGTCAGTGTTCTCTGCTCCGTCTTTAGACCCCCCTGCCCAGTTTCTCACCAGTCCGACTGTCTGTGCATAAAGGCACACAGTTTCCAATACTGTACAGTATATGACTACAGACAATTGCAAACTTAATACCACTATGACAGCAAACACTCCTACCTCCTTAATTCATCACGAACTTATGTGCATTCTACAACTGTCAAATGGAGACAGTACTATCTCTCTTTTCTTAGGAAAATGCAATCATGTACTAAGTTCAAGCAATGCATAGATCTTGTTTTACTGCTAAATCTAGTTCTTATATGTATTACATCCTCAAGTCAAATCATGTAAGGAAGAGGCATGTGAAGCTTAGTATGCAAAAATTGACGTAACCAAGGAGCTTAAAGCTCCTTGACCTAACCTTGGCCAATGCGGACTTGTCGTAGTTGTAAGGGGGACATGACGTGGGTTAGGTGCTCGGGTAGAGTCAGGCTGTCCTCACATGACCTCCCGTTGTACCAGGCTGGACTGTGGACAGCAGGCAGGACGTCCTGCTCCAGCCACGTCCAGTAGGACGCAGGATCAGATATCTGGGGACCAACAATAGATGACCACTTCAGAAACTACAGGAAGTAGAAATAGTTAGCCAAGAATACAGAGCCTGGCAAATAAGCCGTAGGACTGGAGTAAGTGGCCAGTACCTGGTATGAGCGTGCAGGTAGCTAGGTACAGTACCAACCAATGGCAGCTCTGTAACATTGGTTGTAATTGATGAAAATGACACTTTGCCTACCAAACTGTTGAAAAAATGTGATTCTTGTGGTCCAAAAAGAATTTGGCATTTGTTCTGGCCCAATATAAAAAGCACACTAAGAGACATAAACCTACAATGCAATATCAGGGACTTTAAGACTTCAAAATTAGAGTGAAATGTGACAGTCATAATTCTATTTCATCTCTAATGCCATAAATCTTTATATATCAATTTATATAATAACCAACCTTTGAGAATGAGTCACCACCTTCCAGAGCTCTCCTGACAGAGTTGTCCATGTGGAAGGCCAAGTTGCTCCTCTCGGTGTAGGACATCACCATCAGGACGGACAGGAACGTGCCGTAAATCACGATCTCCTGGAGCGTACGACGCCACATCTTCCTCCTGATGCGGTGAGCTCTGTCTCTGGCAAGGTCATCACCATGGAGGGGGCCTCCGGTAGCTGACACTTCAGCAGCAGGCTAGAAATGGACAAATAGTTTTGTACACATACAGTACCAACTAAGGGTACAAAACTGTTTTTTCTTGTTGGACCGGTTCAGAAAAACTGGACCTAAAAATATTTAGTGGAACAGACTTTGAACCGATTAGAAAATTGAATTATAGATCATACTGGCACTATGGTAACAGGCGCTCACATGTTTGGGAGCTAAGCTACTGGACCAAGCAAGAAGAGCAAAGTAGAGGAGAGTTCTACAGTCAAACTTAACAGAGGCAGATAGAATGGATAATGAAGATAGGATACTCCACCAAATAGATTCCTTTCTAGTGAAATGGACCATAGTTTTTGAGTATCACCAATTCACAGGTTTTCACAATTCGGTCCAGGTTCAGGTCCGGACCCTGTGGGCCTGTGCCACACCTGTACCTGAATTTTATGTACTGGTTATAATTACCCACCCCTAGTACCAACCAGTGAGTCCCTTACTCCAACCCAGAAAAGCATGTCCATCCCAACAAGTATCTTTTAAGATATGTATCCGATGCAAAAGTGCCAATTACATTGGCTACATATAGCGGTGAGAAGCAGAACTCCAGTTAAAAGCTCTCAGATTGCAGGTATCTGAGAGACATCAAAACGTAAGCAATGTGACCCACCGGTTGTGTAAATAGAATTCTCCTTCATCCTATATTCTGCCAAGCTGAGAAAACTATTTTCGGAAGAGATGATACCAGTACAATGTCCAACACTAAGTCGTAAGTGACATGCATTTTGGGTCATCAATGATTGCCTTAATGATGAGCAAATAGTTGAAGATATGACTCACCTGTTCAGTCAAAATCTAAGGACCAACTCACCTGTTCAGCCACAATCTGCAGGTACTCTTCATCACCTGTAGGTTCTGTAGGAGGCGGGTCGTCCTCTGTTGTAGGTTTCTGAGACAAACACACAAACGTGTCAAAAGACTAATAATACACGACATTGTACATTGTAAGGCCACGACTCCATTCCTAGATTTTGCAGGAAAATAGCAACAGAAAAATGACAGATCGAACCTTACAGATCAGTCTTTTGCAGCTTTACTCTTCGTGCAAAATTAGCTTGACTAGTTAGGCTAAACTGACATCTTCTGAAGACCCCAAAAGTAATGCGTAAGGGTGAATTTAAAAAAGTCCAACTGTTACACAATAATGCTGCTTATAACCACAGGACCTCAGTAAGTAACATCCAGTCCATTCTTTCCCAGGCTTGGTTTGTCTCTTGTACACCTCAAGTTAAACTGTAAGACTCTGATAACTGACACCATTTCAGTAATGTTTTCATGCATTGCCATTCTTGTTTAAAGAATCTCAGGAACAAAAGTACTGTGGCCCCCGTGCCCAGACCAAGTGCCCCCTTTAACTACTATTGGATCACATGTGGCCTCTGTTTTTTTTAGAACATGCAAAAACCAATGCTGCGTGAATGCCATCCATAAGTTAGTGTGGCTTTATGTAAGACCAACAAGCAAAAAACATTCAAAATCCTTACCCGGATGAGTAGCCCGAGGACGACAGCTGCAACCAGCACCTTGACTGGCTGGATCAGGATCATGTCTGTTATAAATGATGCGAGGAAGGTGGTTAACCACGCCTCCGCCTTGTCACGGCCGAAGCTAAGGGTGTACAGGACCGTGAAGAACGCTGCAACAAAGCTGACGGCAAATGCCAGCAGTCCGGCTGAAAACATTCCAAGAGTTCAGGAATCAACCAAATCTAATTAGTTGGTATAGTGTGAATATGACTGTTCTTACTGAATCAAAAGTAAAAATATGTGTAGTCCCAAGGCCAGATCAACTTAATCTGTAAATGTGCTGGAATACAATGTATATCAAGATGAAAATAGAGCCGGAAAGGTACAATATTCTTTTTTTAATCATTTACTAGTTTGCAGTTACAGGCATGGTCTGAGTGAACATTCTCTTAGTACTGTCCTCCGATCCCTCCCTTAATTTCATCTACTGTACATGTCTTGCTCAAATTTTGCTAGAAAAAATGTAATAAAACCATAATACAATAAAACAATAATTGATAGGTGTAGACTAAACTTTCCCCAATCTGAGAGCAGTGATGTTTGTGTACTCACCAACTGTTGATGTCCACCAAGGCAGATGGCATCCTCTTCCCTTTCCAGTGTCCTGGGGCTTGGCATCTGAAAGGAGCAGTTTGAGTTGAAAAGTTTAACAAATTTAGCTTTTCATCCTAATGGAGAAGTTGTCTCCTTTAGCATTACCCCCCTTTGAATTTACCAAATCATCTAAAGAGTTAACTAACTTTTGCACGCCCAGTATGTATGACATCATCATTTATCATCTAAATAATGTACCTTTTGTATCAGCAAGTCTTCTTGCTGGTGCGCTGCTTGGTTTGGGAGCAGCGTTCCTGTAGAGCAGTACAATCAGGGCGTTGATGGGAAAGACGATGACCGCACTCTCTATGGCAATCATGATCTGAGAAAGACAACGGGACAATAATTGTACAAAACCAGGTGGTCCTTAGGTAGAGATGATCACTATATACATGTTTGACGGTATATCAATGGCTGGCTGATTCTTATGTAGTCAGGTTGTCACTAATAAAGGACTGGTTTGACTGTATATGAATTGGCCAGGTGGCCCTCATGTAGAGGTGGTCACTTGTAATTTGACTGTACAAATGTATATGATGGCCCGGTGGTCCTTAAGTAGAGGTGGTCACTTGTAAAGGTTTTACTGTATAATCAATGACTGGTGTGGTCCTCTACCTAAGACTCTGAGGTGGTTACTTTTACAGGTCTGACTGTATACCAATGGCCGGGTGACTCACAGTATACACTTACCTCTGGTAGGGAGATCGGAGGCTCTATTTCCACTCCCATGATCCGGATGGGCTCTGGGGGGTCGAATTTGTCTCCCTGCCCAAAGAACATGATGTTGGCGAGCATGGCGGAGTAAACGGTGGACATGCAGCACGCCAGGCGCTGGGCACGCGTGAAGGGGCTGCGGGCGGGGCGGCCAACCACGGAGTAGAGCAGGTGGTCGTCATGGAAGTCTCTGAGATTTCAGAAAAATTGACATCTGAGTAGGTGTCATGATGTAATCTTGTGTGTTTTTTCTGAGCGATTGTTTTGTATAATGTGTAATCAGCCTCAGGGCATGACATGACGATTTTGTACAGTATTAGTACAACACATTAGCTGCATACGACAGGATCGATAGGCTTCACCATGCACTCACTATCAGAAGGATGCCTCCTTTTATTATAGATTGTATAAGGAAAAGGTATGGTGGGTCTTAACATGCTCGTGGAGTGGATTATTAACTACATACAGAAAATCACTGTCATATCCTAACTGAACTTTAGCAGTACCGTGTCATGACCTGTATGTGGATGAATAGAATAACTCCTGGATGGCCATGATGCCTCCCTTATAATATATAAATGCTTGTTGTGCATAAAACTTTTGAATTGAATTTTTTTGTCATCTTACTTTGTGACTCTTTCACTGATCAGGTTGGACCGGTCTGCCATCTCCTCTGGGGAGGCTACAAAGACCATGCGGTCGATTCTGCCGTCATCTTCATCCAGAGCGAGCCACCTGTAAGAAAGGTACAAACAGGAGAATCACTTTCACTCATTGTCATCTGGGAGATTGAAATGCAGATTTATAAAGTCACAAATCATGGAGAGAGGTTTTTTGCTCTTAGAGAATTAATTGTGTGTGAATCCTACTCAGAATATTAGAATTATAAATGATTTTATGTCACAAATGATGAGGGATTCTCCACACAAAAGTTACCTTTTCAAGAGGCAAGTCCATATCAAATACAGTTATTTTTTGTAATACAGTCATAGAAGTAAATACTCCATACTTGTTGCAGATGAAGTAGTCCACCCTTCCTGAACGTACATGTTGGATCACCACCTTACTCAGGTACCTGCAACCATTAGAATAATTAAGAACTTTCTAGTTGAAAACTTTGAAACCTTGTGACTTCTCTAAATCTCAAGTCCCCCTTATTAGAAAAGCAAAAAAAAATTCAAAAGACTTTGAATTCTTATCTTTTTAGCCTTTTAGGTACAAGAAATAAATTGTGCTTCTCAGTTAACACAAAATACTGTCAATAAAGGTTTGTGGCAAGATTCTAAATAAATGACTCATATGAAATGGATCATAAGAGTCATTATCATGACCATCTTGTGTTTATATGTGCTTGCTCGAAAAGTACAGTTTTGTATGCATATCACTGCAATGATCAATAATCAATCTGTGTCTAATTGTTTTCAAAGTTAACATGTTGAATGAAAATTCTTTCAAAACAGAAGGCTGCATTTTATAGAGTTTACAAATTCTGTCAAAACAAAAAAAACTGCCTTCCCTCCTCATTGACAGACTAAATGTAAAGATGAATTGAGTCCAAGAAGCTCCATCTTAAGATTGGAATTCCGTTTTTCCCATTTTGAAATGTGCTAATATTTTCAATATAAAAGCACTTGGTGCAAAGTCTTTACATATGATTGACAAGTATGATGTACAGTTGTGAAATATGATAATAACTTTCATGAATATTCATTTTGAAAATTTTCTTCCTGCAGGAATTCCTGCAGGAATTCCTGCAGGAAGCGTTTTTTCTGCAGGAATGCTGCAGGCATTCCTGCAGAAATTCCTGCAAGAGAAAGGTAAATTCCTGCAGGAAGAATGTTTCCTGCAGGAATTTCTGCAGGAATGGCCTTGACAATGACAGGAAGCATTCTTTATGCATTTAATTTTGTTTTGAAACTGTTAAACAATGCATTAGATTTCATTAGATGTTTCAGACTTGACTTTAACTATGTATATAAAACAGATATATAATGGAGGCATTTTTTATTGTTTTGTTTTCCTAGTTTTATTGACTGTTGCTGGAGATGCCTGGCATTAGAAATAACTGACCTATGAATGAACTTCACTTCAAGAAAATGCATTTCCTTCAGTGGCTACTCATATTTTTCAGAAGTACAGAAGCTTGGGCATGGTTACTTCTTTCATTTTTTTCTTTAATTCTTTAACATCACCACTTAGGGTTTATTAGTATCTAAGCCAATTTGATTGTACATGTAGGTGCAAGTCAGGAACATAAACACAAAATTCATAAATTTCATGACAGGCCTAAGCTTCCCTTAAAAGTATAAATTCAATTATTGTAAATTGCACATGTACTGTAAGGGTAGGGTGCCCTAATAGGATAATCATTGGAGTCCATAAGAAAAGTACTGTACAATGAAAGTACAGTACTTTTAGTTACATGTTGTGTAAAAACCTTTATCCTATTATCAGTGCCAACCTGATGAAATTATTTTCGGAACTTCCAGTAACTATTTACTGAATTCTAAACTGTAGTAAATCAAATGATACATTCAGTTGGTGGAAAAGTAGATGACATGAACCGCCTTGTTTGCCATGCTGATAGCTGGTGTTTGGGTTATAGAAACCAACCACTGGCGGCTTTATCTCATGATGCACCCCTCAGGGTAAAACATTGATCCTTTATTAGCATATAGCCAGGTGGCATTCACCAGTCATATTTTATGTTAGTTATGACACTGTAACACAATATTAGAAGTGTCCCGAGCCGGGTGCGTGGACACCTAGAAATTCATTAAACACTGGTGCTAAATGAATCTTATTTATTAGGTTTTTGATACCTACTGGACAGCTGTATTTAATGAAGTTCTAAGTGCCCAATAGAAAATAATAATCAACCGTCACCAGATCAGATCAGATCACAGAACATTGATCAATCAGAACAACACCCTGTCCTCATCTGGAACTCTTTACATGCTCTAAAATCCTTGAGATTGGGACAAAGGCCTTTTTATCACAAGAGTGTGATATTATCACCTCCCCTCCCCTTTCTCACCTATCTTTAGAGAAGTCATTATATAATCTCCTTTGCACCTACATGAAGGTGTTTAAAGCCAGCAACAACAATGCGTGTATTGATTTATAATGACAGGTAATTAGAGACTGAAGTGAATGGTAGCTGCCTTATTCAGTGCCTCCACTGGTGTATAGAACAGGTCAGTATTTAACACTGCATAGAAGACTAAAGTTTACCCAAAGAGGTTTAACTACCTTGTAGATCACCAAGGAGTTTAGAATTCTCTGATCTCACTGACCTAACCTAGGTTTTACAGCAACCTTGGAATAGATATAATTTTTTACTATTTGCCTTTCAATTGGTAATCTTTTACTCTTGTCTTGGCTACCTTAGGTCTCTTGTTTAAGCAAGGGGCTTTTATCTTGGTTTCAGACTAAAAGTTCCTGATGATGGGTTTGAAGGCTGATACTGATAGCCAGAATAAAGCTACCATTCCAGAATGGCTATCAGTATCACATCAAAATATATACCACAGGCCTTCTACTCTTCAAAATCAACCAGGAAAGTTTGCCAACACGGAGGGTATTGATATGTAAAATTTGGGGTCCTGGAGTATCTTGCAAATACAAGCAATTTTTGTACTATAGAGCCAGGCGTTGAAAAGCAGAAAGGCCCACAAAATAACAACAAACTTTTTGATAACCAAACTTATTGATAACCTGGGCTTTATCTGGTCCAAAGAACCATTATCTTTTTGACTATTAATAAACTTGAAGCCCGCTATGAAGCTGTTTACCAGTATGATTCATTATAAGCCAGAAGGCCGACATAACCGCATTCCTCTGGAACAAAGAATTTGCCAATACTGTAACTTGAATAAGATAGAGGATGAGTGTCACTTTATTGTTTACTGTACTTTATACAACAACAAAAGAAACGTCATCTTTGAAAATATACAAGATGTGTTCCCTATTTCCAATACTTGAATACCACGGAAAAAAATTCATATTTCTCATGCAATTAGATCAACCATACATTATTGATTCCATCTGTACTTATATTTATAACTGTTTTAAGAGGTGAGAAGAAGTTGAACTTGTAAATACTGGAATGTATATAGTATTTGTAGAGGTGATAAGATACCTTTTTTTTAATCAAAATTGTACATTATCACTAGCGCTACAATCTGTACTTAGCTTGTTTGAGCACAAATGTACAATCAAGGTCATTGATTCATTATATAGAAACAACAGGCAAAAGTTTGTTCCAGAGATTATTTGTAGTTTCCAAATCCTATTACATGGGCCTGTATATAAGGCACTCACTTTCCTCTTTTTGGTAATTATGCACATTGTTATGCAGGTTCAAAGGAGGTCAGTTATTGTTAAGGCATGCTTCCCAATTAGCAAGTTGAATTAGCAAGTCCCACAGGGACTGTCCCAAAGCACTGGATGGAAAGATTCAGAACACCTCCCTGAGATCAAGGAGGTTGCTTCTTGCTGAGATATTTCTATACTGAACTGCTTTTGAGCCAGATTAGAACTAGAAGAATTTCAAAATTGCAGAAACCTGAAAATTCACTTCTGGGATAGATTACAGGATTCGAATGGTTAAACCAGATCGGCAAATTAAGGAGTAATAAAAGCTCCTTGATCTCACCAACTTGATCTGGCCCTCTTTCAACCTCCTTGATCTGGCTCAACACTTTTGTTTTGAACTGCCAACTAATGGAAATCTTAGAATTCAGAAAAATGGTAAATTAGGTAGTGCTCTGCATTGCACTTTAGCCAACCTCTCACTTTACATAATATAATATAATATTATATACCATTGAAGCTTGGATCCAGGTTACATCCAGGTATGTGACGTCATACTTTGTGGCGTCACCCAGGAAAATAAAAGTTTTTAGATAATAATCTTATATTTAGGCCATGTTTCTGAATCAAAAATTTTTTTGAAACAGGATGTGTTTGAAGGCACTTGAAAGGCCATGAAAGAATGTAGCTTCTTACGGTTGCATAAGTTGTCAGCCTGCAAGATCCGCTTGGAGATTCTGATCATGATAGACAAAGAAGCACAGTGCAAATGACACAGTAGGGTTCGGAGGACACCAACTGACTAGTCTAATTAGTCTGTTCTGTCAACTTTTAGCTTGAGTGGTAAATGTGTCGGGTTCATGAGCTGGCGGGCCCAGGTTAAAATCCTGGGAGCCAGGCACAAATTTTTCTCTTGTGTTTCAGAAGTGTAAGGTTGTGAAGGACGTTGCACTTCTGTGAGGGCCTGCATGCCTTTTTCCGTTAAGTGTTACGAGCCATTTTAATTTACCGTTAATCGTTACCGACCCACTCTAATTCACCGTTAAGCGTTATCGGTATATTCTTCGTGAAGCGTATTGGTCGTTTTAATTCCACGTTAATCGTTACTTGTTATCCCGAATTCACCGTTAAGCATTACCAAGAAATTCTTCGTAACAAGTTATACCCACGAAGTCAAATGCCAGATAGAGCCCCTGAAAATGCAGGAAATGGTGTTTCAAAGGGTCCAGATTTCAAAATTTCTCCGAGCCTCCCGGCCGCTTCGGGTAAAAATATGTTGCGGAAGCGTCGCCCCTCCCCCTCCCAAAAAACCTTTTCACTCAAACAGATTTCAGTGTCCAACTTAGCATAGTTTCCGGCAAAATTTTCTCATTGAATGCAGAAAATGAGGTTTCTCCAGACCTCCCTTGCAACGGCTTGTGGCTTTGGTGCTCACGACGACCTGGCGAAAACATGTTTCAGGGGCGTTGGCCCAAAAAATTTTCTCTTTAATAAAATGTCATTTGATTTACCTTCGTTGGCCAGCAAAATTTGTCCTTCAAAATGCAGTAAACGGCGTTTCAGACGGTCCAGACTTTTAAATTTCCCCGGACTTGTCTGGCAATTTCTCGTGCCGTCCGAGCTTGAAATGGTAAAAATATGTCGGAGGCCGGAGGTCAATTGCTACAACCATGTGTAATTTTGATGAAAATTTCATTATTCTGTCAGCAAAATTTGCCGGAAAATGCAGGAAATAGCATTTCAGAGGGCCATGATTTTAAAAAATTTCCCAGGGAGCATACCCCCTACCCCCATACGATGCGTTGCGCCTTCGGCGCTCCATGTCACCATGTGCTGAAAATTTTGTCAGCAATAGTCCCCCCCAGCCTACAAGAAACTTGCTGTTGCCGCCTCTGGTGGGAGCACTGACCCAGGGAAGCAAACGTCATAGACACAGCAGACATTGTCCCTGTCATTCCTCCGGGCTCTGGGCACCTTTTCCTTCTCACAATGCCATTAGTCTGATATTTTCAACCATCGAGGTAACCTAGTTTAGCGCCGTACAAAGAGGAACGAACGTCAATGTTTACTGTCATGCTTTGTAACCCCTCCTGAATTTACCGTTAAGCGTTACCGGACCTTCTGAATTTACTGTTAAGCATTACCGGGCCTCCTGAATTCACCGTTAAGCGTTACCAAGAACCCCCCATGCAGACCCTCTTCTGTGTCAGTGGGAAAGGTCACATTACCATGCATCCCTTTTTCTGAACTGAACTGGTTTTAGCCTTGGTACCAGTTTGCATCATAAGGCAAAATACAAACTGTTTAAAACTGTCTTGTTTTTTTTTGCATCACAGGGCTTGAAAGTCATTTTTGCATGCACCTTAGGCTGAGTAGCCTGTGTTTACACAATCTAGCGCTGGCTGGGGTTAATGACCCCTCCTAGGGCAGCAGCAATACTATAGGGCCGGCCGCTAGGAGCGCGATTTTAGTCAGGCTAGTA
This sequence comes from Branchiostoma floridae, assembly GCF_000003815.2. Taxonomy (NCBI): domain Eukaryota; kingdom Metazoa; phylum Chordata; class Leptocardii; order Amphioxiformes; family Branchiostomatidae; genus Branchiostoma; species Branchiostoma floridae. The sequence goes on along the minus strand of NC_049979.1, from coordinate 33,875,891 downwards.
GCCTCCTTCACCGGCCTCTCTGGGAATCTTGGCGGGTTTTTTTTCGGTGGGGGGGGGGGGGGGTCGATTCGCGATTTTTAATCGGGAATATTGCGGGAAAGGAAAATATGCCGGGAAAGGAATATACACCGGAAGCTTGTACGGGCTAGACGAGTTCGGCTCCTTCACCGACCTATCTGGGAAGCTTGGCGATTTTTTTTGGGGGGGGGGGGGCGAAAAAAAAGCCGAACTCGTCTAGCCCGTACAAGCTTACCGGTGTATATTCCTTTCCTGGCATATTTTGTGTCCTTTGTTATTAACCAAGGAGCTTTATCTGTCACTCAAGAAAGGGTTCGATATCTGGTGTGGCAACCAGTGAAACAACCAGAGGGGCGAGTAGAACAGAAAAAACAACATCCCAACTCCCAGGCTTCAAACCAGCAGCCGGATCACAAATCCAGTACGCTACCGCTGTCGCCACAAAAGCTCAGAGCTCCTTAGCAAGGACGGTAGGAACTACTTGAACCCACTGTTACACTAGTTGGGCAAAAGCAAACTTTTTTTGGGTCTTCATCCTGCACCAGGTTTTTTGGGAAGCAGTCATAGTCACTGTGCAACAGTGGTATCAAACGACCAAATGACCAACTTTGAAAGTAGCCCCCCCAACTAGAAGCAGTCCAGCTTTTATTTTCGAGCACTTGGGTCTGATTTTACCATGGTCATTACTGACAGAAGGGGGTCTGATAGCGAGCAGTTGTTTAATGTAACGCAGCTTGAAGGGCAAATTGAGCAAGGCACAGCTGGATTGGAAATTAGGCACAGAGGTGCTGACTTCATTCCATGATGCCTATATTAAACCTCCTTGGTTTGAGCAGTCTATTTATTACCTTATTATAAGTGGAGTCCACAATTACCATCAAATTTTCACAAAACTTCAAGAAAAATTATTCATAGTTTACCTTTAAATTGAGAAAGACAACCTTGATTTACCCTTTAGGTTTAACCATTTCATATTTAAATAGATTAGTGTAAAAGTGAACTTAGGTTTCTGAAATTCTGTAATTCTTCAGTCTGTAATTTCTTGAAATAGTGTACCCCCAAGTTCCAGGATTCTTTCTGAAGGCCTTAGGTCCTCAGCACTACAGGTAGCCAGGATGTTTGGACCTGGGGAATAATTAGTCCTTTGATAATTGATAATTGGACACCAGCATCCTTTGCATATCTATAGAACAATAGCTGACCTTACTTTGAACCCGCATTACAATAGCGCATACTTACTTGAATTTTCAACAAGAGGAAGCAAGCCCCTGGCTTTCTTAGGCCCAATTTTAAACTTTATGAAATATTCTCTGGAACAAAAATTCAAGTGTTAATCTTATGATGGTCAAAATATGACCAACCAGATCAAACAAATCTCAAGTTGCTGACCAAGGAGCTTTCATTCTTTGCCACGTTCAACTTGGTACTGCATTTACAAGATATCATTGCATGCATGGAAGGAGCATTCGAATAGAGCAGTTTTCATTTGATGAAAACACCCATGTGTGAACAGCCGTAATGGCTCTGTCGGCACAACTGTTGAACATGTCATGGGCAACTTGGACCCCATTCAAATGAAAAAATACAAGTGAGTTAAATGAGGAATCCGATTAAAGCTTTCTGTTGGATTAAAAAAATGCGTTCACATTTAATCGGATTAAACTCAAACTTGCGACCACGACCACCCCGAGTCGGGCACACGTCGTGCTCCCAAAATGTTGCCAGACTACCTCATAATTTTGAAGGATTTAGTGACATTGATATTATATATGATAACTGTTGAGAAATTGGCTGGCTTTTGATGCGTCGACAGTCAACAAGAACATGGCGCTTGTGAGGTCATACAGGTTGAACTGGGGGAAGAAATGTTGCGCGGGGTGTGATTATACTCTACATTTAACTGTAGTACAAAATGTAAATGTATATGTTGAAAAAGTTGCATGAATAGGAGAAACTACTACTAAAACGTTTGTTGCATACTTTTTTGCCGGTGTGTAGCACTCCTATCTTAGTGTCATTGATTTAGATATGAATTATAAGGCCATTCCTGCAGAAATTCCTGCAGGAAACATTCTTCCTGCAGGAATTTACCTTTCTCCTGCAGGAATTTCTGCAGGAATGCCTGCAGCATTCCTGCAGGAAAAACGCTTCCTGCAGGAATTCCTGCAGGAAAAACGCTTCCTGCAGGAATTCCTGCAGGAATTCCTGCAGGAAGAAAATTTTCAAAATGAATATTCATGAAAGTTATTATCATATTTCACAACTGTGCATCATACTTGTCAATCATATGTAAAGACTTTGCACCAAGTGCTTTTATATTGAAAATATTAGCACATTTCAAAATGGGAAAAACGGAATTCCAATCTTAAGATGGAGCTTGTCTGGTACAATTGTATTTAGTGTTAGCTATTTACACTATTAGTTTCTGTGTGGTCTGTTGTTAGCCTGGGTACCATCCGTATTCTGCCGGGCTCCTTAAACTCGCTACCTTAAAAAAACTATTTTTTAGGTAGCGAGTGCAAGGAACCCGGTATAATACGGATGGTACCCAGGCTAGTCTGTTGTACCTCTACTTTAAATTTATATTTCTTGAGTCTCTGTTCAGTAATTTGAAAACAGGTCACGGATACTGGTAAAGGTAAACAAATAAAATAAAGCTGACCATCCAGCGCTGGGGCCGGTGTTGTTGTGCCAGACGTGGACGTGTGTGAGCGGTCCGAGCCACTCTTCAGAGGACACGAGGAAAGAATCCATGCTGCCCCCTCCAAAAAGCAGCCGTCGGTCGTCACGCAGGGTGAAAGGCTCGCTCTCGTTTTGGAGGCCAAACACCGTGAGCGAAACCTGTGTTCAACATGGATGTAGAAATGGTGGGAAGCGTAAACGTCTACTTCACAGTAATCTATTGTCTTGGGTCTCGGACGTTTGAAAGAAATCAGCAAGACGTTTGAAACATTTGACGAAAAGGGAAGGCTGGCAGAAGAAAACTTGCACATATTAAAGTATATTCACTTCCTGATTAAGGCTAGTTGACCTTTATTCATAAGGTGACCTATATCCATTGTTTTCATTAAAAAGAAGTATTTAGGTATATCAAGTCGATGAACAGTGGTTTTAAGCTCAGCCTGCAATATTTTCACAATACCGTAGTTTGAGACCAGAGTCCGACGACTTGATATCCATAAATACTCTATTTTTAAAAACAACGGATATGGGTTACCCCGCGGATAAAGGTGAACGAGCGTTATATATTATGTACCAAAGTACAGACTTTCTCCTAAGATTCTGTTTTTATGTTCATCTTTAATCATGCTTCACTTTCCTGAGCTACTGTACATGTAGCCTTAGTATCATACTAAGTTTACCCTCACTGAGATACCTCATGACATTCATTGATGAAATAATGAGTATGGTACCCATGCTATTCCTGAAAAATCATTACAATACCTGTGAAGTGGTGCTGGCATCCAAGCCAAAGCCTGTGTAGACAGTGACTATGTAATGGTAGTCAGGGTTAGGGCTCAACTTGTGCCCAGGCGGTGTGGTCACACCCACCTACAAAGTGGAGTAATTGAGAAAGAAAATTTCACAAAAACAGATATGATAATTAATGCACAGTTATGTGGAGGTTCCACAGACTCTGAGGCAAAAAATCTGTCAGAGACAAACATCTACAAATTTGACAGATGTCTCTCAGTCAATAATCTTTCAGTGACACAATGATCTCCAAGGATTTCCAATAATCTATAGATCAATGGATTTATCATTCTGGTATTGGTACTTTATTCTTGCCAACTTCATCACATTAAAGCAGAAGTAACAGATGTAACAGGAAACATCATTTTCATGGCTTCTGGATAAATAATATGAATTTCAAATACAAAATGAAAACGTGTTACAATGAAAGTGAGTTGGTCATTTACATACAATATAGCATGACCAGACCTAGTAAAACAGACATCAGTATCTGTCCTTGGTGCTGATACATAGTGATACAACTTGCAAAAGTAATAATGGTATAGAAATGCATGTATAAAACGAAAACATGCAAATGGGTGGAGTTCGACTTGGGTGAAGCTACATGTACTGGGCAAGTGTACTAAGTGTACCAACTATAATACATTCTTCTCAAAATTTGACCGGAATAACTGTAACATCACAGAATTTTTGTTCAAATTTCAAAAATGCGTTTGACAGGAAGGTATACAATTAGGGAAAGTAACCTGCAACAGTTACAGTTTTGTTGTCAAATTTCAAAAATGTGTTTGACTGGAAAGCATACAGGGACAATCACCTTTATGAGGTCCATTCTGTCGGCCTTTCTTGCCATCAGACATCCTAGCAGGAACAGACCGAACACGGACAGGACAGCGATGAGCCCCATCGGGTTCTCGGTAATGTTTGCGCTCAGCGCTACGTCAAAGTTGATTGGATTGGGAGGGACGAACCCTGCAAACTTGGTCAGGTGGTCACAGCGGCAGTGGAGGTGGGTGGTGTTGGACAGTGGGCCCACCTGTTTTAACATTGAGAAGTGGAACAGAAAAAACAACAAATCAGACATCCTCTGAGTGTGTGTGTGAATGATAGATTGCAACATATTAGGGAAAATACAGATGTTACTATATTACATGTATCAGTGCAATGAGGTAGTGAGTGAAGTGTTCACCTTGAAACCAGTATGTCATGAGTTCCATCCCCAACAGAGTCATAAATGGTACATTATTGCTTAGCACTCAAGAATGTGAGAAAGATAGCGATGGTAGTTAAGCTCACAACAGTACCAGTGGACTACCCCTCTGCTGTAGTGATTGCACAAAGTTGTGTGACCTAAGAGCTATTGAAATGGAGATGGTGCTATTTGGGGGGGGGGGGGGACTTTAACTGACTAGCTAACAGTTTTGTAGAACCATCATGATCTTTATTGCCCTGAAGGAAGGTATAGAAGAAGGACTACCAAACATTAGCAAGGGAATCCTTTTGGTTGTGCAACAAAGGACAGTACAATCCTATTCTTTCCATGGACATCTTGTCTGAGCTTGCATAATGAATTGAAGCATGCCTTTTAGCATATGAAAATGATTGTTTGAAGTAAAATAAGGCACTTTTCTTTCTACATTACTCATGACTTTAGAACGATGTGAGAAGCAATGAATAAAGCAAATTCCAACGCTTCACCATCAAAATCTCAAGCATGTTCCTTTTTGTGAGTCAAACTTACCTTGCACCCGTCACCTTCCCAAAGGTGGGAGGAGTTTTCTCCAAAGTAGACACATGCAGTTTCCAATACAGACACTGTGAACGTGGTCTTGACAGGAACACTGGTGTCTTCTGCTGCATATTTCACACCTGTAGAAAATACATAATGCATTGGGCTAGCAAATTTCCCTTTTTCTCCTTGTCTTCATACAAATTTTTCACACAGATCCTGCCTGTGTGTGTGTATTTCTGATTCCCAACATAAAGAATTCAGCATTTCCAAATATCCTTTGAGCACTTCTATCTTTGTCTTAATGGAGTTGTAAGGATGACAAAGCAGAATGGGTAAGGCAGTGAAGTCTGCCATTTTGATCTTCTTGTAAATACATGCAATTATCAAACAGGGACATACCCAAGTAGAAAGTCGTATTGTTTTGTATGTCCCACTCTGAAACATTCAAAGCTTCCAAAGGCAGAAGCCATGAGTACGGGTGGGACGTCAGGTTTGTATTGTTGTATGTGTGCAGCAGCTGTAGTGTATACAGCTGGGCCTGTGGCACAGGCAGCACAGTCGTCCAGTCAGCAGCTTTGAAGCTGTCTGCAGTTGGTGCCGACGCCTTCTGCCACACCAGCTGCATGTGTGGCATGTCCAGGTCTGGGTGGCTGGTGCTGGTGATGTCCAGTAGGATGGTGAGAGCAGTCCTGGCTCTCTGGGGGCGGAAGGGGACAACCTACAGAGAAGATAGGGAAATACATTGGATAGACAATTAACAAATCACAATCAGGGTGGGTAGATGGGGAAGTTTGATCCCGGGTGATCATGAGTCGTACCAAAGACTTTGAAAAAATTAACAAAAGTCATGTAGTTTTGCTTTCTAAGTTGTTAATTTTTCTATGCTGTTTCCATCACCTCAGCTTAGCAGCTGTGCTGAACTGAATAAACATCATTTTACAACAGTAGAGATTGTGAGATTGCATGGCATATGAGATCGCGTTGCCCATGAGATCACGTGGCACAGTGGAAGCATGTTTGGCTCAGGACAGAGAGGTTAAGAGTTCAAATCCTGCCGTGTCACCAATCTTGTGGCCCTGGGAAAGGAGCTTTGCTTTCCTCACTTCACTCAGGTGAAAATGAGCCAACCTAGCTTCAGCTCGGGCTGTCCCTCTGTTAGGACGTAAAATGGAGGTCCCATCTTTGGGGATTAAGCCAGACCCCACAAAAAGAGTAAGAGGCATGCCCCGGTGTGCGATGGTGCAAATTGCTCTGTTTGGAGTCGGTGGATACACCTGGATGTAGGCCTGACCTTCTCGTATCAGCCAAAAATGTCTCAGTAATTGCCGATTTCTCGGAATATGGACTTTATCAGAAGAACAGTACAGAACAGTTCGCTGACGAGTAACGTTGTGGGGGCATTTACTTTACGTTTGAAGTTCTGTAAGTCTTTGATGTTCTACAGGAGGTAGTTCCACAATTTAACTGTGGCAGAGATGTTTTGTGACAGGAGACCGGTTCTATGGCTGCACTACGTTGGGATGTTGATAGACAAGCTTCTTGGCAATGTACAATAGGGCTCGGGTATACGTAGCAGGTTGTTCAGTAGTGTTGGTGTGTCTTGGTGGTATATCCGGTGTAGAGAGTGTTAGGGCAACAACATTTCTCCACTGTTCCACAGAATTTTTTGACGAATGTGATATGTTCAATTTCTTATGGCTCCTACTCTTACCCTGCATAAGTAACCTCTACGTTTAATTGTGTAATAGATACAACTCACAGCAATGTCGTCCCAGCTTCTGATCCATCCTGTGTGCTTGTACACACTGCTTGTTGTGTGTTGTTTGTCCCTGGGAATGATCATGTCCACAGGTTTGGGGAGGTGGTGCACCGGCTGTCTGTCTTGTCCCCTCCACACGGTAAGGCCCACCACCTCCGACCCCACATCAGGGGAGTTTTCCGAGTACCGGAACGGATTGAAGTCGGAGTTGATTATCTGAAGATGTAGCACAAAATTGGGAAGAGCAAACATGCTTAGTGACACATTCACCATTGTTGAGAATTGGGAAAAGAAAGGGAAAAAAGGAATGCTGAATCACAGACTTGTATATACTTTTAAACTAATCTGCTTCACATGTTGAATAGGCAGTCACATATTCTCTACAGCGATGGAAAAGAATTTAACATATCTGGCACCCTGTTCCAGTCTAGAAGAAGTAGAATCTAAAGCGATATTCCAATGAAATGCTCACCCCAACTCCAAAGCTATCTGCCTCCTCACAACCATTGGCGAGGAGTGTGTTGAACGCTGGAACCACAAACAAGGTGTCGTTGACTGTGAACACCTTTTTCTGGGCAACAAATGCTGGGACTATAGAAGAGGTGTCGTTGACTGTGAACACCTTTTTCTGGGCAATTTCACAAACTTCCTTATGGAGCTTGGCATGCAACACTGACATCTCCAGTGTGGCAGTCCCATTGTCTGGCGGCAGGGTGTAGTACATGTGAAATATGTGGCTGATTCCCTTGAAGGCAGCACTGGCTGTTCCATTGTTCTGTGAAGAAAAGGTGTCAGACTTTAGCCTGGGTACCATCTGGATAATAGTTCACTATGGCATTTATGATAACGCTAGGTCACCTTAGTCCGTGGGGTAACCTAGATTCGTTGTTGTAAAAAAATGGGTATTTACGGATTTTAGGTCAATGACGTGGGTTTCAAATGTCAACATTTTCAATTATTACATTGTGAAACCTTCCATCGACTTAACGATCCCTAAATACCATATTTTTATATACGACGGATATAGGTTACCCTACGGATAAAGGTGAACTGACTTTGTAGCTATAGAAAGTTGCTTCTCACTCTGACTTTTATCAAACACTACATGTATACATGTATAGTCATTTCTCTGCTAGTCCGTCTGGAACCTTGACATTTTTAACCGGAATTGTCCAAATTTTGGACAAAGGCACTGATTTGTCCCGACACAAGAGTGAATTAAGGGATGGGTTCAAGCCCTCATTTGAACAGGCACCCCAACACTGAAATGCCATCTGTCTGCTTGCAGGAGGGCCTGTTGTCATCAAGCGAGTGCTCTAGAACCTCATTCCATGGGAGCAAACTACTACCCAGATGGTAACCAGGCTAGTAAGACTTAGCATAAGATGTAAGACAGTGTGCAAGGGGTAAGCCTTAGTGGTAATGCAAGGTGGTGTAGATCAGCTTGTACTGGTGTGCAAAAGACAGCCAACAGACATGAGATATAGTACCTACCTACCTAGTCCCTTGACCTCCAGATCGTTGGGGGGACAAGGTAGTCATGGAGATAGAGAGTTGTCTCCAGGTATAATGTATATGGTATAATGTTGTAAACAAAAAAGTTCAAAAGAACACAACAAAAAACCTACTACAAAAAACTTTGTGTACAATTAAGTATTGATTTTAGGCAAGTTTGAAACACAGATATCAAATAAATTCATAAAAGGAGTTCAAGAGAGACTACCTTTGTCTAAAAGCATTGATATAATATATAAATCTAAATAAAAATTATTCTCACAGCTTCTATTGCCTCTTCTTCTTGCAAATTGGACTCAGCAGTCCAAGCTGAGGTGGCAGTAGCCTCCAAGAGGATTGTAAACCCTGTAGAGATAGGGAGAAATTAGACCATACAAGTTTGGTTACTTCTATGTAAGTTCAGCACCAGGGACAGGACCAGTGTGAAGTCAGTAGGAGGATAATCAGTGTGAATGTGAGTTCAGCTCCAGGGACAGGAACAGTGTGAAGTCAGTAGGAGGATAATCAGTGTGAATGTGAGTTCAGCACCAGGGACAGAACCTGTGTGAAGTCAGTAGGAGGATAATCAGTGTGAATGTGAGTTCAGCACCAGGGACAGAACCTGTGTGAAGTCAGTAGGAGGATAATCAGTGTGAATGTGAGTTCAGCATCAGGGACAGGACCAGTGTGAAGTCAGTAGGAGGATAATCAGTGTAAATCTGAGTTCAGCACCAGGGACAGGATCAGTGTGAAGTCAGTAGGAGGATAATCAGTGTGAATGTAAGTTCAGCACCAGGGACAGGACCAGTGTGAAGTCAGTAGGAGGATAATCAGTGTGAATGTAAGTTCAGCACCAGGGACAGGACCAGTGTGAAGTCAGTAGGAGGATAAGTAGTGTGAATGTGAGTTCAGCACCAGGGACAGGATCAGTGTGAAGTCAGTAGGAGGATAGTCAGTGTGAATGTGAGTTTAGCACCAGGGACAGGACCAGTGAGAAGTCAATAGGAGGATAATCAGTGTGAATGTGAGTTCAGCACCAGGGACAGGACCAGTGTAAAGTCAGTAGGAGGATAATCAGTGTGAATGTGAGTTCAGCACCATGACAGGACCAGTGTGAAGTCAGTAGGAGGATAATCAGTGTGAATGTGAGTTCAGCACCAGGGACAGGACCAGTGTGAAGTCAGTAGGAGGATAATCAGTGTGCATTTGAGTTCAGCACCAGGGACAGGACCAGTGTGAAGTCAGTAGGAGGATAATCAGTGTGCATTTGAGTTCAGCACCAGGGACAGGACCAGTGTGAAGTCAGTAGGAGGATAATCAGTGTGCATTTGAGTTCAGCACCAGGGACAGGACCAGTGTGAAGTCAGTAGGAGGATAATCAGTGTGAATGTGAGTTCAGCACCAGGGACAGGACCAGTGTGAAGTCAGTAGGAGGATAATCAGTGTGCATTTGAGTTCAGCACCAGGGACAGGACCAGTGTGAAGTCAGTAGAAGGATAATCCATGTGAATGTAAGTTCAGTACCAGGGACAGGACCAGTGTGAAGTTACTTTTTGTTTCAAAACAAAAGTGACATGCTATCTTACTGTATACATATGAAAGAATAGTTCCTTCAATACAAAATATACATGGACTGCACTTTGTTGTTCCGTATCCATATGTAGTTTAGCAGTTATTGCCATACCTTATCCCTGTCCAATTGTCAAGCAATAAAGTTCATATCATGTGACTATCTATTGTGACTGCACAAAAGATTATGGTATGAATGCATTGTATATAATGTACTTATTAATAGTCTTGTGATTTACTTTAATCAATAGACAATGATTTCTTCATTTTCATGTACCTGTGAAGATGTTGGCAGACACTGCATTGATATCTTTTACTGGGATGTCATCGTTCGTGTTGTTCTCCACTATCATCCTCAGGGCCTCTGCTGATAGTTCTAGACCTCTTGCAATAAGCAGCTATGATAATGAAATGTAAAAAGGCTTTTCATTGGCATGGTAACAATAGAAAATCATCTGCGAGAAAAGTGTTACATCATCAGGCTCAAATTAATATTTATGAACACGCATCGCCCGCGTGTTCCAGATCCAGCCAAGGGTGTTACTTTCCCTGCATCGTTGTTGCCATGACCCACCCTAATTAATATTCATGAGCGGGCACACGGCTATGGTGCAATTATTTTGGTTTCTTTCACGCCTAAGGCAAAAAGGAACTTGCTATTGTAGAGGACAGAACGGCTACAATTCTTTCTGAAACTGTGTTCCCTCAAAAAAACATGAATGAATTCTGGTCTTAGTAGTCCTTGTTTTCAGTGACGCTTGAAAGCCTTATTTTTGGAGTGAGGGAAAATTTTGTCGTACAGAATTATTTCTAATTTGATGTCACAGTGACAGGAATTTGTCCCCCAACTTACCATATTGGGCATCAGGAGGCAACATTTTCAAATCTAAAGGTTTTCAATACACAACAATTTTCAGGTAAGTTATAATGCATGATGACATAAGCATAGAGAAAGGGAAAATTCCTATTGTTACAAGATAAACTGAACTACATTCTGAGAGGCGATAATCCTCACTGTGTACAAGTAGGCAAATATATCCAAGAATGTCTATACCGTAGAAGCAATAGTGTAAATGACATGCTAGTCCCTATATGTTGACTTGCTCATACCTATAGATATCCATATATGATTGTGTGTTTAGTTGTACAGTAGTTGTTATACATGTAGACCTTACGAAAGCCGCTGTGCTTTTGTCGTGTCAATAAAGATTTATCTAAGTGTTGCCTTCTCCCCAATTCTCATGTACAATTGAAAGTAAACTGTCCTACTGTCAAATTCTTGGAGAGCTTCTCTGGTTCAGCAGCACCCATGGCTAGGAGGGAAGTAAGGTCCATGACATCATCGACGTCTAAGACCTTTGTCTGTGACAGGCCATCCATAATTTCAAGAATCACTACTTCAATATCCTGTAAGAAAAGAAAGAGAAAAGACATGTCAATGTTTATACATAAGTTGGGTAGATACATTGTACATGTCCCTCTATATACACATACAAAGGCCCCCTGGTCATTTTGGCCACTTAAAGGTCATCTCTTGGAATGAAATGAACTACCTTGGACCTTAGACATTGTGATTAATAAAGAAATAATGAGAAGACTGTTACAGACATTAACAAAGGGATTTTTTCCAGGCAATATAAGTTTTTAGAATTTACATAGTCTGCTGCACCAGTAAGTATTTTAAGTTAATTAGAATTATCTAATACTACATGAAAGTCTTCAATCTTATCTTTTAGCAGGGGCAGGGGAGGGTGCTATTTACTGTGTCCCTTGGGCACAAACTGGAGAGTTGGAGCCCATTCGTTGCTTAAGTGAGTCCTTCCACATTGTCTTTAACCTCCCAGACGTATTCGGGTACCCATTTATACAGGGTGGTGGGAGGGAAGTCGTATACAATGTATGAAGAACCTTTCCCAAGGACACAACATTCAACCAGGAGTCAAACTCATTCTCTCTTTTTACCATGTCCCCCAGCCTACCCTCTTGACCCTCTACAGCACACAACAGAAAAACAAAGTTCCTACCGCACTTTCCGCCGTGATGTTGAGTGCTGAGACTCTCCCATCTACAGATATAACCTCCACCTCCATGATGAAGTCTGTCGGGGGGAAGAACCTTGAGCAGTACCATGGAACCTTTAAAGATAGTTTTCAAAAAGACAGAGTTACTTACTAAATGCCTAAGGGTCACAATCCCCAACCAGGACCAAGGCAGGATGGTTGTGGAAAAGAAAAAGATGCACCTTTGTTATGCTTTGAATAATTTGGGCTCATTTATGCAGTGGTTTTTCATAAGTTTTTGTTCCCCAAAACTGCCCTGCCGGACAGAAATGTGACCAAAGCTTCAAGCAGTTAAAAGAATAGGAACTGGAATAGCAAGAAACAAATTTAAACTCTTAGACTATTGGATTATGCTGGCAGCAACAACATTTACTGCACAACAGCCTGGAGTCAATCTGTGCTACCATTGGAAACTTTTATGTCACTGCAGCCAATACAGAATGCAGGCATACATTGTAGGTCTGATTCCTCTATTTGCATTTTTATGCTTAGCATGTCTTAGTTTTGACAGAAGTGTTTGGCCCAAACAACATGAATCCACAGGATAGGGCTGCTTGGAAGAGCGGTGTGTCAGGGACCTCAGCAGTATTGCAATGTTTAATAAGATACTGGATACATGTACATTGTACTACTGAATACTACATGTACTACTAGTATGTGTATTGCACATACATCCACTCTGCTAATGAAAAAACAACGGACACTTTTGTACGAGTTCAAACCTAGTAGTCTTCACCAAAATGATATATATATTATTTTCTATTTTAGTTTTCGCAAAAACTGTTTTATTGACACAGTCTGTGCTTGATAGATTGTTGGAGGGGAGCATTTGATAAGGCCACCTTCTCTTACACATGCCTCAGGCCCTTAGGCCATACCAATTTAATTGATTGGTTCACGGATTCGCTTACTCCTATTTTTTGAAAAAAATAAAATAAAATGAAAATTACCACTCAGCAAGTTTTTATCATTAATGAAACAATTCACCAACTTTCTTCTGGTGTAGCAAATTGGCCTTTACATGATAAATTCCTTCGAATGTGGGTATTATTTTCTGTTATATTTCTCATTCATGAAGAATCGGACAAACATAAAGACTGACACTACTTTTGTAATTTTCAACAAACAGGTGCTGTTACTGTAAAATAATAGTGTTTTTGTACTTTTTTCAAGCTGAAAACTTTTTATTCTTTATGTTTTGGATTAGCCCTTATCAATACCCCAAACATTTTACAATTTTTATTTTCATTTTTTTTCGCCCTATCGCTCCATATTATTTTTATGAAAAAATCTGTGAACCAAGAAATTAAATTGGTGTGGCCTTACCTGGCTTATATAAGGTGTCAATGACAGCGACGTCTCCAGAAAAGGCTCGTCTTGTGGGTACCGAACTCTGGCCTTCTCCAATGGGTCTACAGACGGAATCCGGCGGAACTTGTAGGTAACTAAATGGCCAAGGTCATGAGCAAACTCTGCAACAATGAAAAATCTTTGAAGTCATACATGCCAACAAAATATTTAACTGTTAAATAATGATCATACTATATATCTGGTCAATTTTTAAAGATGTCTCACACAAAAAAAAGAACTGTTTACAGAAATATTTGTCCTGAAGATATACTCAGCCTGGTAGTCAGCGGTATAAACTGACATCCATCCGTGAAGTATTACTTCACCCATTGCCATCTTGTGCAATCTAAGGCACATTTTCTAACCATCTTTGTGCCTAGGGGCTATTTTCAAAGTAAAACCAGTGTGTCTCTTGTGTACAAAAAATCAATTGAGAAAAAGCTACATTCAACAGCTACACATCTTGACCATTAGGCATTTCACAGAGGGTCTGCATGGGGGGTCTTGACAACGATTTACGCTGAATTCAGGAGACCCCCCTACATATTTTGCTAAATCAAGGAAGGCAATCATGCTAAATTTGGTCGCCTTACTATGAAGTACGTACTAGATAAGATGGTTTTCCCTACGAATTACGGAAAATAAAGGTAGGCTGCCTACGCCTGACGTAAAAGAGCATGCAGACCTTAGTGTGAAATGGTTGAAAACCTACAGCCTGATACAGCATATGTATGGCAGCACAATGGGGCATAATAATGTATATTGAGGTCACCTACGTAATTTGTGCTGAATGTCAGCTTTTCATGATCATCAGACCCTCGCAATTTAGTCTAGCCTATCATTAGCTTATTGTGATCGCAATTCAGCCCCTGCTATGAAGAGACATCAGTCAGCCCATCCATTTATGATATTACCAAATAAACTGACCTCCACAGCAGACACATCCGCCTGCCCCTATACGTTCTAACACACAGGGAGTCGACAGAGTCTCGTCCCGCAGAGTAGGGGTGTCCAGAACTCTGAACGTCCACTCAGACACTGCAAGGCCATTGCTGCAGACTTGGTTGTGGTTGACCACACGCAGACTGTAGTTTCCTACCATCTGCAGTAAATATAGACCGATTCTGACTGTCCATCATAATTAAGCATTTCAAGTAATTGTCGCAATTCACAATTTGACTAATGAGTGTGGCTGCATGCCTGGGAAATATTACCATTTCTACCTTCGCCAAGGTTATCTTTGGGGTAGAAAAATGGTGTTTTGTCTCAATATGTAGGTCAACCACATATAACTCGAGTAGCTGTGGATGGAATTTCGTGATATTGTTGAAACAAACTTCAGGTTCTGTTCGAGAATGCTTCACCTGGCACTTTCCACTGGACTGCAGCGGGGCGGGTGTGAGTGTGTGTGTGCGTGTGTGTGTGTGACTGTGTGTGTGTGTGTGTGTGCGCGCGCGCACGTGTGTGTGTGTGTGTGTGTGTGTGTGTGTGCGGTTGCGGACATGATAACTCGAGACGTTGTGGATCGTTTTGCATGATATAATTTGGTAGTTATGTAGGGGTTGGGGAAAAAAGTCAAGTTCGATGATAAGCCTCCTGGCAACAAGTTGCGGTACTGCAGCAGAGCGTCAAAGTTGGCGTTAAAATTATCCTCAAGTGGCAGGTTCATGATTTTTGAGTTGTGGATAATGTCTTTGGGCAGGGAGTAAGTCGTGTAAATTTGTGCCCCCTAGCATCTTGTTTGGAACTGCAGTGGGCAACCTTGTTGTTATCTTTGGAAGAGAATAAGTTGAGCAGGGGTTGGAGGATTATCTTTTAGTAGTATGTACATACCTTAGGTGATGATTGAAATCCTGAAATGTATTGAAGGATAATATTACCTTTTTCATGGTATTAATACAAAACAACTTTCATATCTGAAAACTCACATGAAATGTGTTGCTTGCGATGACAACATTAGGTTCACGACTCGTTATATGGAGGCCTCCAAAGTCCCCAGGGTGCTCCACCACCGACCATTCATACAAGGGGGTGTCACTGGCACCTGGAACAGCCTCTAGCACTAGATGCTCTGATGGGTTTGTGTTTGACCAATCACAGTTGCTGATGCAGCTGTAGTTAGGCAAGAATGAAGAAATGCCATACAATTTAAGTTCAAGAAAAGACCAGCAGATATGGAATATTGAGCTGATAGATTAATGAAAACTTTTGTCATCAAACAACATGAATAGACTTAAAGTCAAACTAATTAATAATATTAAATGTATGACCAACGTAGCATATTGCATTGTACACAACTTTGGTCTAACTATAGCATGGCCACTATTTTTAAACTACAAGGGGTATACCATAGTGCATTTAAATTGCCCTTTTCTGCTGACAGGTATGAAAGTACATTTAGTTGTTTGTTTGTAAACAACCAGATGGATAAAATTATGTTTGATACAAAGTGCCATAAGCTTACTCATTCATTTGCATTTTTTCCTAACGCTAGTTCACCTTTATCTGTGGGGTAACCTATATCCGTTGTTACCTTTAAAAACATTGGTATTTTGAGATATCAACTCGACAGACGATGGTGTCATATAAAATATTTTTATGTATTGATAATATTGCAATTTGAAGCCATGTGGGTCGACTTGATATCTCTGAATACAAGTGTTTAAAAAACAACAGATAAAGGCTACCCTACGAATAAACTTAAGGTTAACCAGCACTACCCGTCTGTTGTCTTCAGATAATTATTCACCTGCTCATGAATTTGGATGGTTTCTGCCATAGTAATTTTTTGGAGGAATTATGTAAACAAGTTAAGTTAGGGCATACCATAATGTAATCATGCACTTATAACTGCTAAGTCCTTACCGAATGGTTAACCCACAAGCCCTGTTGTCCTGGAAAACGACAAGCTGTGATGCTTGGATTGACGATCTGCCTGGTGAGGAAGCCTCAACGGTGAAGCTGAAAGTTGTTCCTGGACTTTGACTTGTCCTGTAATGTTGAGCCCCCGGGCGGCTGTCACTGACTACAGCACTGATGTCATCACAGTTGTCTGGGGGTCAAAGACAATGAGTGTTAGATGGCAGTACTTGCCTTTCTATGTAGATAATTTGCGATACTACAGAGTGATTCTGTAAGTGTAAGAGGCCTTTCCTTCCTTCCTTCCTTCCTTCCTTCCTTCCATCAATCCATCCATCCATCCATCCATTCGCCCACCCAACCAACCACCCACCCATCCATCCATCCATCCATCCATCCATCCATCCATCCATCCTTCCATCCAACCATCCAACCAACCAAACCCAAAGCCCACCCACCCAAAGGCCACCCATCCATCCATCCATCCATCCATCCATCCATCCATCCATCCATCCATCCAACTCATCCATCCATCCATCCATTCATCCAAAGCCCACCCACCCAAACATATATGATATCAACTTACTTCCATCGCTTGTCTCACAAGTCCAGTTGAAATGAAGTTCTGACGTGGGGACCAGACCATCCGGATCCCATGATGCCTCAGCGCTTACCCAGAAGTCACCTTGGGTGTACTGAGTAACCAGGGAGGGTCCCAAGGTCGTCACCAGGGGCAAGGTCACCACCTGGATCCACGTCTGGTGCACAAAGTCTGTAGTAATACTCAACAGCTCATCCAATATGGTGACCTGGAACTGTTCAAAACATAAAGGTACATGTTGAGTAGTCCCATAGACTACTTGAGCCCATATTAGGACACTATGTCTTAAGGTACAGTATTGGAAGGCAAAGCCCATCCCTCTCCTTCCACCACCTTTTACCTTCCCAATCAAAGTCAGGTGCTCATTTTCACGCCTGGCCATTGGTGGAGTGAGGAAACTTGTATTTAATGCCTTTCCCATTGAGAAGCGGAAGGAATGTCAGGAATTGAACCCGTGACCTCTTGATCTCCTGTCTGCAAGCCTAGCCTTGTCCGCAAGGCTGGAAATAGATGGCATCAGGTCTGACAAAAGTTGAAAATAACACTCACTACAATCTTTATTTATTCAATGTACAAGATGAATTTCTCACCCCCTCCCCACAAAAAAATATCTTCAAAATCCATGATTAGTGTAGTTAGTAGTCTGTATAGAATGACTGACAGTAAGTGTAACTCAGAGATGAAAATACAATTTGCTTTAAAAAAAAAGTGTCTCAGTCAGCTCTTACCTGAACAATGTATATCCCAGGCAGCAATGTCTGCTTAGGAACTGTCAGATCTCTTCTGTTTGTTGTCAGGTTCCTGAGGCCATCCACGGGGCTGAACACATTCACGTGATTTGGATTTGGGGATCGTTGAAAGATCTCCCAGGAATATCCTGTGACAGACATGTCTACACACGATACCAGCAAGGCTTCACCGTGTAGGACAAAGTCTGCCTTACGGAGCACTGTAAGGGGATCTGTCACCCTGAAACATACAGTAAACAAGGTAATAAGAGATGGAAGTCTGCATCATTCTACTTTACGGCCTTTCCAGCCTCACAGACAAAAGATCAGCATTGATGGTGTATGGTGATACTGCATTGTGTGTGTTGTGAAATGCCCAAAGACACATAAGAGGCCAGACAAGCCCAAACAATAAATTCTTTCCCAAGTGTGAAACTGAATCATAATGCAGTACATACAGGAGGATGGAAATGAAATGATTTCTAGTAAATCATTAAGATCCTTCATATAGAATACAACACGGTGTATTCCATATCACCCGAGGTACCAGCCCAACCGCGGGTCGGATCGCCCGACGGCCGAAGGCGCCACACTCGGCCTGTCGAAAAAGTTTGTTTTATTTGAATGGAGCCCATGTGATACGACTTTCAAATCTGTGCGATACGGAAGTTATTGCCCGGTCCGGAACACCCGTATCGAACGTTTTCGCATCACAGGTATGACATAAAGAAAAGTTATCAACTACCTGAAAACACTCTTCATGCAGATCATGTCAGAGCAGTATTAACAAAGAAGATGCCAGGAGGGAAGCTATCAGAACTTGTTGAGGTGAATCTGTACCTTCGGATTCTTTCTGCGATTCCTGTCTGAATGTCGCAGCGGTGAACTGGAGTTACACCAGGGATGAGGGGAGTCTGCAGGGTGCAGGTTGGGGGCTGGGTAGGGCAGGGATAGAGGTCGCTATCAGGAACATCTGCAACATAAAACAGTCCGATCCTTAACACGTGAAGTTGAAAACCTCCTGTCCCTGGTGCTGACTGACATTCAAACTAACGCTGCCATCACTGACCCATGGTGCTAAATGACATTCACACAAACATTTCTGTCCCTGGTGGACAGTCTCACTAACATTGCCATGCTTTTACCTGGTGCTAAATTAGTGACAGTCTCACTAACAACTTCCATCCCTGTCCCTGGAGCTAAATGACAGTCTCACTAACAACTACCATCCCTGTCCCTGGAGCTAAATGACAGTCTCCCTAACACTGCCATGCTTTTCCCTAGAGCTAAATGACAGTCTCATTAACACTGCTATACTTTTCCCTGGAGCTAAATGACAGTCCCACTAACACTAGTAACATTCTTGTCCCAGGAGCTAAATGACAGTCTCACTAACACTGCTATGCTTTTCCTTGGTGCTGAATGACAGTCACACTAACATTCCTTTCCATGGTGCTAAATGACAGTCACACTAACATCCCTGCCCCCAGTGGTGACAGACATATACGCTAGCATTCCTGTCCATGGTGCTGAATGACACCATATTCATATTCACACTACCATCGCTGTCCCTGATGTTGAACAAACCAATAAATCACCCTGGCATGGCATAAGTCTAAACAAACCTGTTTCACAATGAAGGCCTTTGTAACCTAGACGGCACTGGCACAGGTAGCCGTTGAATCTGTCTAAGCACACAGCACCATTTCTGCAGGGGCTGCTCACACACTCATCAATGTCTCGTACAGCAGCAGTATGGTTACAGACTTCCTCTTCCCATGGTGCAGTGCAGGTGCAGATGGGTCCCTCGATGTCATCGTCGGTACAGGTTCCGTCATTCTGGCAGGGTGAGCACGCACCTGTATATAAAACACAATTGGTGGAAGTGAGTAACCGCACGTCTTGTGGAACAGTCTGTGACAACAACTTCGGACCTGAAGAAGCTGATGTCATTTGTCGTGAGTTTCAAAGAGCTACTTTGAGTACGGATCAAAGAGCTACCACCTATGGCAGATTGGGATGAAGAACGTGGTCTGCAGTGGACAAGAGGAGTCTTTTTAGGACTGCCAGCACTCTGTGTGGGGAGTCATACCTGTTTAACAAGTACAACAGATTTTAAAAAAAAGTAAGTCTAGTTAAAGGGTACCTGACTTTGGTTTGGGTGGTAAAAGGCAGTCAGGAAGGAGAATTATGGGCCCCACCTTCCAATACCGTGCCCTAAACACAGTGGATCAACAACACACTAGCCCTACACATACGTCATATAAAAAAAGCTATGGGACTTCTGATAAACTACCACTTGTAACCTGTCAGCTATGGGATGCCCTCCCACAACGAGGGAATGTTGCATACCTAGAAATTTGCTGCAAGAACTTTTGCAATCTCTCTAGACCCTCAAAGTGGGTTTGTTCTAATGCTGCTGGCACGGTGAAGCTAGCTGACCAGATCAGCTAGCAAACAGCGACTTGGAAGGTAGTCATAGCCTTCCCGATTCGGCGAGTGTTCGACCTCCAGGGGTCTCCTATAATGACCTCCAAAAGGAATTCTTGCCCAAGTTGTCAGATGAGATGGAAACAACAAACATGGCTCTTTTCCAATCATTTAGCCTTGGGTCCACCAGCGATAAATTACATCAGCGCCTGTTTGACCCGGACCACTTACATTTTGCACCATATGGCAAACTGTTCTATTTGAAAAGCATTAGTTATATAAAAGTATCATGTAAATTAAATGCAGTGAAAGCCTACCACGAAATATTTGGACCTCACACAGAGATAGTATTCGGGAGGGTCCGGGAAGTTCAATGCCAACATAGCGTCCCCGCCTCCCCTCACATGAGACGGAGATGGACGGCAGGTTCACGTCAATTTGACCGTCACATCTGGGGTTCGTGTTGACCTGGTCAGAGTTCCCGATGTAGATGTTGAAGGGGTCAAGCCATTCAGTGCAACATTCTTCGCCCCGGTTAAAGATGACCACCCTGTACATTGACAGTAAATTTTGGGGACAGAGTTGATAACACATTGTGTGGTGGGACAGACATTCCTGTGACTGTTACAAATCAGAATTGATAGTTCCACAGTCACTATCATTGCTAACAATATTGGGACTTGCATCTTGAGCTTTTCGCAAGTATTGATTGACTCATTCGCTTGAATCATTGATTCAAATCAGCAGAATGAAATATGTGCTTAATGCTAATAATCATTAAGTAGACGCATGAACATACACATATTTAGCCAAACCTGTCTACACTAAACACTCAAGGGAATGGAAAAAAGTGTTCGCTACTATATACTTGATTGAAGTGTAGTTATATGTAGGTTATGTGCTTCAATTGGAAAAAAAATAATCTGACTGACAAACAAAAAGAGGCCATGATAACCTCATCATTGGCCTCCGTCCGTCTAAAGAGACGATGGGTTTTGGAACTACAGTGGGCAAAAAGATCAAGCCTACTTTTTATGAACATATGATAAAGAATGTTCATAAAAATAAGTCAATTATGCCATAAAGCAGTTACTCAAGCAACTTGATATGATCCAAAATCATATCCAGTTGCTTGAGTAACTAACTGCTTTTTGGCATATCTTAATTACCTGGATGCCGTACAGGATTGTGTGCATTTGTATGTGTGTGTGGATGTTTGTGACTGTTGGACTTCTAATTTTGTATATTTAAGGTAATGACTGCTATATGAACAAGGGTCATGTAATACATTTTGTATATACATACCTATCAACCACATACGATTGACTGAGATCCACCCACCAGGTTGGATTACTAGTAGCCTGCGTTTCCAGGTGACCTGCAGTGCGTGAACAGGAACCAGCGATGAAGTTGGTATCGGTGTTCCCGTCTACGGCAAGGCTGGCAACTGCACCGCCATACGTGCTCGTTTGAAACGCTGTCTTCCCCAGGGCTACATTGACACCTATGTCAGATGAGAGGACTGTCATCAGCACTGTCACATGGACTTCAGGAAGAATAGTGACGTGTCAGCCACTAATGGAGATCCGAATCAAACCAAACCATTGAACCAAACATGGACCATGGACCAAAGCTTCAATTGTTATGACTCTAATAATGTAGTTTAAAAAGGGGCAATGTCCTTGTGTGGCACTCTGGAGAAAATTTTTTTATGCACTTATTCTTATAAGTTTGAAAAACACAGTCCTAACTATTTTCCAGTTATTTGGAGTTAGTCAGCTGGTTTCAAGATTGAAGCAATCTAAGGCTGAAAAATACTAATAGTATACTTAGTCTAGTATTACAAGTTGACAATGATGAATTGTGCTATTCTATAATCTATGAGCCGCTTATTACAGCATCCACAGTTTTATCTTACTGTCATCTGTGGACTGCAGAAGGTTATTAACTTCTCCATGCAGACTCCTAACAGTCAGACGATGCAATATGGCGACTGGAAATTGCTGTGCGCTTGGAACCGGTGGATTAACTTGAAATAAATGGCAAATACTTAGGGCTTGCTGCATTTTCTAAATTCATAAATGCATGAACAATATATCCAGAGCACCATACAACTTGCCCCATGTACACTGCATATTTAACTCATTTGAGGTTTTTTGAGGTGTTTAGGCAGACCGCATGGGCGCCGACATAACCAAGTGGGACATAACCATTTTGAAATGGGGGAGAAAAAGGTCTCAAAAGGGTTATATATCATATAATGTACTAAGGATAATCTTTAAGTTCAAGTTGGACAACCATACGAGTCATGGTTTGTCACTTAGGCGTTCTTTGGAACTCATCATTGGCCTCCGTCCGTCTAAAGAGACGATGGGTTTTGGAACTACAGTGGGCAAAAAGATCAAGCCTACTTTTTATGAACATATGATAAAGAATGTTCATAAAGATAAGTCAATTATGCCATAAAGCAGTTACTCAAGCAACTTGTTTGATCCAAAATTATATCCAGTTGCTTGAGTAACTAACTGCTTTTTGGCATATCTAAATTACCTGGATGCCTAATCTTCATCGACAAGTCATAGTAGAATTATGAATTTCTTAGATGACCCCATTCTGTTCGTGATATGCTGTTATTTTTGCAAATCCTTGATATATGGTGTTGACTTGTAAGAGAGCAGCAATTTCTGTCCTTAGTAAGCCGGCCAGCCTCAAGCATATAACGTTACAGTCATGCTGTCGTATTTATGTAAATCAATCTCAATTTAGCCTTACCCAAAAATACATGGACTTCACAAATGTGCAGTATTCGATTGGATCCAACCAGACGGATGCCCACGTATCGACCCTTCATCCCCGGACATGAGACGGAGATGGACGGCTGGCTTAGGTGGATTTGATGATCACCACCACACTTGGGGTTTGCGATGACCTCGTCAGAATCCCCGATGTGGATGTTGAAAGGGTTGATTCGTTCGATGAATAAGCCGTCCAGGCGGTTATAGATGTCAACTCTGCAGATATTGAATTCAGATCAACGGCACTTAATATATGATATACTAGCTTTAAGCTACTCAGGTTACATTCCAATACTCTATGGAAAGTACATTGCAAAACAACAGCTTTAAATCAGTGTATGTGTCTCTGTACTTCTTTGTGAACTTATTGCTCTAAGAGGTATTTAGGTTGGCTAAATTGGTATTTTGACCTTCCATTGTTTTCTCATTAATGAATTAAGAAAGACAAAGCTGTAATAGATATTAAAAGATGGGCATGAAAGAATTCTAAATCTGATTTTTGGGGCCATATTGATGACGTCATCAGGTTTTATTGCCCCTAATATGATTTTGCTGAGCACTTTGGTACATACCACTGCAATGAAATTATGTTTTTCATGTGCATAATGGTGAAAGCTACAAACTCATGGTTGCGCAAATTGATATCTAGTAACGATCTGTAGTTATTGATTTTTTTTAATTAGATGAAAACAAATATTTTCAATTTTATAAATGTCACAATGATTGAATTTTGTATATTGAAACTATTTGAACCGATGCGTAGCAAGTATACTCTAGTAGAATCAATGACATTATTGATGCCTGCGGGGCGACCACTAGTAAGTAAGACATAATCCTGTCCACATTGAGGGTGTGGTGTGACTATCTGTTCGTAAGTATAAATTGTTCGTGCTTTGAAGTAGTTTAAAAGGTTTGGCACTCATCATGTCAGTTAAACACTTACAGAATGATGGATAAATACAGGCATTTGAGGGCAAATGCCACGGTTGGAGGGGAAGAATGTAACTGACATCAAATCTTTCAGTATGGCCATTCTCACTTTCCCCTCATGCATCTTCGTGAGGGGATCGTTAATGATAGCAAGCTCCCCCGACACAAACTGGCTCCAAGTAAGGGAATGATGGGTTGGTGGGGGGTCCTCAAATACGTGCATGTGTGCCCATTCCACCTCGATCCTGCACAACTTTGTCATGAGCTTTCCTAGTGAGACCACTCGTGAGCTTCTAAATACCTCTGCTCTTGGTATGCATGACTGGGGCGCCGAGCAGGCTATCACCATGGCGCTCACGTGCGGCTCGTTGCTGTAAGTTTGCTCAACTATCTCAGCTCCTTGCGGGATGGCCTCTACATGTTATGCTTACTAGTCACGGTCGTTGCTGCTGTCATTGCTGTCTTCACTGCTTTTGGTGCTTGATGTGATGTGTTGGCCTCAGAAGTGGCCTCATCCCGCAGATTCCAAGTGCTCGATATTCTTCGTCAATTTGTCCATCTGAGCGCTTGTGGAGTATCTGTCACAGGAATCTGTCACAGGAGCGCCTGTTCTGATACCTTGCAGGCTTTCTCATTTTGCGTTTCCCAGTGCGCCGGATGCCATGTTGGTGCAGAATTTAGATCGAATTTGAGTGGATTGTCTCGATATAATTTGCTGTGATTTTTGTCAACGAGAGTCCCTCTCCACCACCCGGAGCCGCAGTGCAATCTGGGAAGGGTGGTGAAATTCCCACAATTCCGCCAGGGGGCGCAATTCTACCACGAAGAATGTAACTGAAAATGTTGATGGAGCGGTGGAGGGAACTTGTACGTTATCTCGAATGGGGTTCTAGAAGCCACAAAACTTTACCGGTGTCCTCTGGAAATAAACTGCAGTACTGTAACGTTTTGGTTGTCCTACAATTCAGACGTGTGTCTTCGTGTTCAACCCGTCTGTTAAACTCAAACAATGTACACATGTATGTATGTGGACATTGTAATGACAGATGGGCTATTGCATTCTGTACACGTACCTGACAACGTGGTCATACGACTGGCCAAGATCCACCCACCAGCTGGGATTAGATTCACTGTTGGTGTGTATACAGGAACCAGCCCCGGACATGTAGTCGCCATTGGTGTTCCCGTCTACAGCCCGGTGAGCAGGCCCGCTAGACCAATATCTGCTTGTCTGGTACGCATTCCTCCCCAGGGCGATATTGGCACCTGCCACAGGCAAGAGGAATATCATTAGCAGTGTCAGATGTAGTTGACTCAAGCTGGACAATGAAGTTACTAATTGATGACAACAGCTGTCTATTCTAATTTTCCGTTCAGCGGTCGGCAATACGAGGGTGGGTCAAAAAGTTAAATGCAATGGGTCTTACAATAGGTTCATTTTTTCATCGAATGAGTTGAAATTTGGCACAAAGGTAAAGGCATATATCATCCTGAGATTGAAATATCTCAATTTCTTTTTCAGGATTTTATAAGTGACTTAGTCGACTTCATGATGACCACACCCTTGGTAGCCCGTTGGAAGAAATGAGAGGCTCAATTAACGTTTAATAAGTACTGTCACTGACTCTCTTGTGTCTATTGTAAGAAACTGAAACTTCATATGAACCAAGCTGCATTTCTCGTCATGCCACATGCTTATTTTCATTTTTGAAGTCCAATCATTTTTTCGTTCCTGGGGTGAAGTAATGTATGAGGGCGGTTGTCAGAGTCGTTGATCAGGGGTGGGCTGATTAAAATTTCAGTAGACGGCCTTTTTATCAACTGAGAAGAATGTCCAAACTTAGCAAACTTCTTGGTCTTTAAATAGTTAATATTTGTGTATCTTTTAGTTAATGAAAAAGCAGTGTACTCTACCCTTTAATCAACCAATCACGTATTTGGCTATTATTCAAACTGCCAGTAATGTAGCAACTCATGATCAATCCATTCTAGCTGCTGTAAAAGAAGAACTGTTGGGAGTTCAGAAATGAAAATCAGCATGTAACCTATAGGGCTGACGTCAGAGTTGCGTTGCGCAGTACAGTGCCCAAAACTGACCTATAGTGACACTCACTATAATTATACCTGTCAGGTAAAATGTGAGCTTCACAGTAGTTATAAGTGGGTCAGATCTAGAGCATCTTCTGACAAGTTCCAAGGGTGTGGTCAACTTCAAATCAACTAAGTTGCTCCTTAAAATCTGAAAAACAAATTGAGATATTTCAATCTCAAGATGACATATGCCTTTACTTTTGTGCCAAATTTCAACTCATTCGATGAAACAATGAGCCTATTATAAGACCCATTGCATTACTTTTTGAACCACCCTCGTATGTAAATTTCTTAAAGTCTTCACGTTTATGTCAATCGATGATGCTTTGTACTGTAAATGCATTTAAGTTCGCGGGGATTTAATTTCGCGGTAGCGGGATAACGGAGTTTTTGTGGTGATTTTGTTTAGTTCTCAGTAGCCACATAATATAAAGGCTGTAGCTACATAATATAATATATAGATATTAATGTTTGCGGTGGGTTTAAGTAGATGTAGATGTCAAGAATATGGTGTTTACTAGTATACTGTCAGACATCTTAACACACACACAGCCATGGGGGCAAAAACTGCTAACATTTCTGCATTTTTTTTATGTCAAGTTTTTCTAAACAACATGTTAATAAGTTTGTCAATAAAAGTTACTGAACTGTTACAGGACATAATTTCTGAAAGCTGCCCTTCACACGTGGCACCGCTGTTCTGTGGCAGCGGGTTGTCGCAGGTTCTGTTTCTGGTCTGGAACCCTAGCCCGTAGTTGACACTGCAGGTGCTAAACCATGGCCACGACGACCAACCACCATCCACTGCACAAAAAACAAGTCTTAGAGTTAACACTTTCCAATGCTGCAGCACTGTTCATTCATCTAATATCAACATTAGATTCATTGATTTGATTTCAGTTACATGCTGAATCTAAATTTCATGGCAGTTAAAATGAGTTCGCAGCATATTGGAGTTTGCAGTTGAAACAAATCATATGATAATAGTACCCAACCCAGAATGCTCATATTTTGGTGCCACCTGTTGACAGAAGAAAATTCTAGCCAAATTAATATAATCGTCTCCAACCATAAACAGTTAAGAATCTTGTTCCATTGATTGTTATGTATGAAAAAGTTTCTGTACAGTACACTGTACTGTAGCTTGGGATCTATCAGAGTGCCAGCTTCATTAATTTTCAGCAAAAGAAATAAGATTTGTAAATTCATATGACATACATTATGTATTGGTATGATTTATTACTCCTATCTTTGATGGCTACTCTATGCTAATATCCTTGTGAATGTATGATTCATTGAGTTTATGTTAAAGATTTGAAAATAGATATTAAACAGATAAAAACTGACCTGTAGGCAGACAGTTGAGAACATCAGACTCTGTTTCTCCGACAGCCTTACAGGTGCAGATGGAACATGCCGTGAGATCTCCCCTCACACCTGGCTGGCAGGTGCACTCGGCTGTACTGCTGGGACCACACTGAGGCTCAGTGCCAAAGACAGCAGCAACAAGCCAGAATACTGTAGACAGAAATGGTGACAGACCTTATTGGGGGAACACTAATATGGGGGTACTTGTGGCATTAGTGTGGCGTAACTGGTAGAGAGTTCATCTCGGAATCGAAAGGTCCCGATTTTGATATATGTGACTCACTATGCCCTGATTGTGGGAAAGACACTTTACACAACTAATTCCCTGATGGTGGAGTGACGCCTCTTTGGCTAATCTGTCTAAAATTGTGCCAAAAACACACTATGGATTTGGTGCACCAATGTGCCAACATCTGCACATTTATTTTTTACTTTTTTATGGGGGTACAAACACCATGGGGTCAGACAACACACCTGGGGTGGGGACAATAAAGCTTGGGTATGGACACTACAGGAGAACAGACACTTACTAGGTGTAAAAAAAACTGACAAGAGGGTACGTACACTACGGGGATACATGTATGTTATAACGTTAACTACAGGCCAGGAGGTATGGACAGTACAGGGTTACGGACAATATAGGGGTACAGATGCTGTATGCAATGGGTAGGGACACTAAAAAGGAATAGAAAGTATGGGGTACGGACACTGCAGAGGTACGAACACTGCAGAGGTATGGACACTACAAGGATATGGATACCACAGGGGTACAGAAACTACAGAGGAACAGAGACTGCATGGATACACTACAGGGGTACATGCAATGGGTTCAGACACTACACAGGTACAGAAGATGTACATGGGGTACAAGAACTAGAGGGGTGTGGACATTACAGGGGTATGGATACTACAGGGATACTGACACTACAGGGGTACATACCCTAAAGGAGTACAGACACTACAGGGGTATGGACACTACAAATGTATGGATACTGCAGGTGTATGGAAATTAAAGGGGTTTGGACACTGAGGGGTACTGACACTACAGGCCTAGGGGTTAATGGACACTGCATGCAATGGGTATGGACATGACACAAGTACAGAAAATACAGGGGGTTGCAGAAAATACAGGGGAACAGACACTACATGGGAATGGAGACTACAGGGGTAAGGACACTACATGGGAATGGAGACTACAGGGGTAAGGACACCACAGGGGTTTTGGACAGTCTACAGGGGTATCCATTGGACACTTCAGGGGTACAGACACAACGGGGGTAGGGACACTACAGGGGTATGGGTACTACAGGGGTAAGGACACCACAGGGGTATGGACATTACAGGGGTACAGACACTACAGGGGTACGGACACTATAAGGGTATGAACACACAGGGGTATGGACACTACAGGGGTATGGACACAACAGGGGTAGGGACACTGCAGGGTATGGAGACTACAGGGTACTGACACTACATGCATTACACTGGTACATAAAATACAGGGGGTACAGACACTATAGGGGTACAGACACTACAAGGGTATGGACACTATAATAGTGGTTTGAACATAACAGCGTATGGACACTTCAGGGGTATGGGCGATACAGGGGTACATACACTGCATGCAATGGTTACGGACAATACACGGTTACAGAATACAGGGGGTTACAGAAAATACAGGGGTACGGACACTACATGGGAATGGAGACTACAGGGGTAAGGACACCACATGGGTATGGAAATTACAGGAACAGACACTATAGGGGTATGTCCAACACTACAGGGGTATGGACACTACAGGGGTACGGACACTACAGGGGTATGGAAACTGCATGCAATGGGTACGGACACTACACAAGTACAGAAAATACAAGAGGTATGGAGACAACAGGGGTACAGAGACTATAGGCAATACACTAGAGGGTTAGGTTCACTACAGGTGTACAGACACAACAGAGGTATGGTCACTGTAGGGGTACAAACGCTACAGAGGTATGGACACCACAGGCATATGGATACTACAGAGTACAGACACTACAGGGGTACGGACACTACTGTGGGTACGGCCCCTTTGCGGGTACGGACACTACAGGGGTACAGACACTACATGAGATTTGACACCACTGGGGGTATGGAGACTACAGAGGTATGGAGACTAAAGTTGTACACTACAGGGTAATGGCCTGACTACAGGGGTATGAACACTACAGGAGTACGGAAACTACTGAGGAGTACGGACACTACAGGGGTACAGACACTTCATGCAATGGGTACAGACACTACACCGGTACAGAAAAAACAGGGCTATGGAACACTACAGGGGTGCAGACACTACAGGGGTAAGACACTACAGTAGTACGGACACTACAGGGGTACGGACACTACAGGAGTACTGACACTACAGGAGTACGGACACTTCATGTAATGGGTACAGACACTACACCGGTACAGAAAAAACAGGGCTACGGAACACTACAGGGGTGCAGACACTACAGGGGTATGGACACTACAGACCCACCCGCCAGGGATAGCAGATTATGATGATGATGATGATGGACACCTCAGGGGTACAGACACTACAGCAGTACAGGAGTATGGGCACAACAGGGAGGCTGAAAATACAGACACGGTACGGACACTGCATGCAACGGGACACTACAGGTTTATGGACACTACGGGCGTACAAAAAATACAGGGGTATGGACACTACAGGTTTATGGACACAACGGGTTTATGGACACAACAGGTTTATGGACACTACAGGGGTACGGACACTACAGGGGTACAGACACTACAGGGTTTTGGACACTACAATGGTAAGGACACATCAGGGTTATGGACACTACAGGGGTATGGACACTACAGGGGGTACAAGGGTACAGAAATACAGCGGATATCAACACTACAGGGTACAGGCATTTTTAGGTGCACAAATGCTATGGATTTGGATACTACAGGGTTACGGACCCTGCTTATGGACACTATGGGACTAAGGGTATAGACAATACAGGTGGTTGTGGAGGGGGGGTGGACTTACTGGCAATACAGGAATTGACACTGGATAACAGTCCCACAAACATTAAAAAAACAACTATTGCTTGGGGGTAACCTTTACCCTGCTGATTTCTGCTGTAACAGATACAAGTTTGATGCATGGATGACTGACATAGAAGGCATTATCATTATTAGATTACTTCATTAAAAACCTTCTGTTGCAATGAAAAAGAATTATCATTAGGAGCACACTTATTGTAATCATAGTAATTTCATACATACTTAATCAACACCCACACCCATCTCTTTAGAAACCCTGAAATCTAATCAGACAAAGTGGCCATAGTAGCTGATATGATCATGACTCAATTGTGTGCGATCATCATGCTCAAATGTACATGTACATACCACACCCTTTTATTTGGGAAACAGTTACTGTTTAAAAAATATAGAAAATATGTTGCTTCAAACAGAATGATCAAGCCTATATCAACTGTGATTACACGTTCACATAACTTACCACACTGATCAAACTTAGGAAGTACCAGAATGATTATAAAAAGCAAACAATTGTGATGATAGGTGTACAATGCACTGCAGAGTTCCAGCCAGCCAGGCATTATGGCCCCTGTTTTTGACGGTGGACATCTTCAACTGCTTCTCACATTAGACTTTTGTCAACGACTCCACAAAACTTGGCCTACCATGCAGAGATGTCCCTGTTATGCAACTGTTATATAGTGGCTCTGACAGTTGTGCTCCTGGTTCCAACTAGAAGACCCCGGTTGAATCTGGGGGTCAGGACATCTTGGTGCACCGTCTTTGAGAAGGGACAAAAAATGGGGGTCTTGTGTTCGAGGAGGTAAGCAACCCCTCCCTGTAAGAATATATCCTGGAAACTTGCCAAGCCATATGCCATTTAGGTACTATAACAACACCCCTAAAAATTTGGCTTTAAACATTAATGTGAGATGCATTTCAGAGGGCTGAAAAGACACAAAATTTCCAGGGAGTCAACCATTGTGTTTGACCCACAGGAACTTTGGCATTTGTCACAGAGCCCTAGCAAGAGACAGACGGGAATGGAAGAAGCTGGTGCTGGGTGCTACCGTTGTCCCAAACCCTCAGGCATGAGGATGGAACTAAGTACGCATACAGTTAGTTGTAAGCATTCCAACCCAATTAATGGCTCCTATTTCCTCACTCGACACAAGTAAAAATTAGAACCTTAGCTTTGATTAGGGATGTCATGGAATTGTAAACTTGTATGTGTTTGAGTTTGTGGCTATTTCCTAAAACAGGACCTTGGGCTTTACATTCCACAGCATGTAGAGTAAAGGTCTTCCTGGTGTAAGTGGATAAATTAATACTGTCCAGTCTTTGACAGCTTGTACTTACTGTACAAAACTAGCAATGCATTGTTATCCCTATAGAGGGGGCTAAGAGTAACGTCACATTTCCAAACCAAGGCCTGGTCGGGCTGTTTGTGGAAACGAAAAATAGAAATATGCGTAAAAATGTAAACAGATAATGCACACGACTATTCTGTTTACGTCTTGTGTAGTTTGATGTCTTTTATGTCATACTTTTTGCTCCCAAAATCTGCCTGGCCGGGCCCCGGTATGAAAATGTGGCATAGGCCTTACCAGTAATGCGATACAAACAGAGAGCCCTGGTCTCACCTGCTAGAAGCAGCACCCAGACTCGAGCCGCCCGTCTCCGGCACAACATTGTCACCCCAAACTCTTCTTACACCATGCAGGAGATGTGAATAACACCACGGCTGAGAACAAAATGAGGATTGTCCCCTGCACGGACGCAATTAAGAGAAAGATCGAGAGAATTATTAATTCACGAAATGCGTCATCAGCACGCAACATGTGCAATCATGAACCAATTAGAAGTTGGTCAGGAAGAAAACTACATCCACTGGAAAATTAGTTGCACAAGTATGTTCAATGAACAGAAATGCATTTAGAAACATTCCTTCATTTTTTAGGTATTTCAAAGAGATCTATTTTCATTTTATCTTTCATTTTAGTTCTAATGATATCAATATATCTAGCCTTATGCCATTTGAATGCTCAGAAAATTGTCTTTGTAATTTTGACATGTCCAACATTTACAATTAGAAACAAGTCAAACAAATTTCATTTGAATTGAAAAACCCATTTCAAGTGACATGAGAAGCCAGATCATGCAAGGAGAGCAAGACGGTAAGAATGCCGACCACTACTTTCCCCGCGACCTAACCTCTGCTTGGAGAATAGTACTGTAAATGCATTTAAGTTTGCAGGGATCTGATCTTGCGGTAGCAGGAAAATGGAGTGTGCATGGTGGCTTTGAGTTTGTGGTGGCTCCATTTACTGTAGTCACATACTGTAATGGAAAAATGGTTTTGAGTTTGTGGTGAAGCGGCCACTGCTAACATAAAACCGCTGCAAACATTTCTACATTTACAGTAAATTTGTCTAGATTGATCTCATATACAAGTAGCATTCAACTAGGAATAGGAAGCAAAACAAAATCTTAGCTTAGCATAGCTGGCAGTCTTAAACACAGGCTAGAAATATTCAAGTTTCAAAAAAAGAGCTACCCAGACCAAACACCTCACCATGCATGTGACGTTCCATCAAAACCAGCCAACACTTCACAATAGTGAGACATCTTTAGCCATTGTACCTAGTTTGAAAATTCTAGGAATGCATACCCAAAAT
Source organism: Branchiostoma floridae (assembly GCF_000003815.2). Classification (NCBI taxonomy): domain Eukaryota; kingdom Metazoa; phylum Chordata; class Leptocardii; order Amphioxiformes; family Branchiostomatidae; genus Branchiostoma; species Branchiostoma floridae. The sequence continues at coordinate 33,842,922 of NC_049979.1, read as the reverse complement.
AATATCTGATGAGACAACCAGCTAAATCGTGTGTTACATGTGAGCTCAGCATAAAAGAAACTCAGTAGTAAATTGCTAAGGAAGTTCAGCCTGTCAACAGCTGACCATTCAATGATTTGTACATGTAACGCTACTTCACCTTTATCTGTGGGGTAACCTATATCCGTCGTTTGTGAAAACATGATATCCAAGGGATATCAAGTCGACGGATGGTGGTTTTAAATTGCAATGCACAATGTGAATTTTTTAAATATTGCAGTTTGAAACCGCCGTGGTAAACTTCATATCGCCAAGACCCCTGTTTTTTAAAACAACGGATATAGGTTACCGCACGGATAAAGGTGATCTAGCGTTGTAGCCGAACTATCTTATAGAAGTGAGTGATACAAATGTATATCACTGCATTGTGTTTAGCTATTTCAACCCCTTCTATATTGGGATCTGAATTGCTACCTGTGGCAGGGCTCGAAATACTGGGTGCATGTGCACCCAGGTGCACCCAAAATTGGAGCTGTGCACCCAATTATTTTCTGTGGGTGCACAGGGTGCACCCAAATATTTTCTTGGGTTTATGTATGGAAATATATCGAAGTGTACTAGTATACATCATATTCTTGACATCTAAGAGTTAGAAAGAAGTAAAAAAATGTCTGTCATGGTACTTGTTTAAGAATTTGATAGCATGTAACTATGTCTTGTTACTAGGTTTTTCTTACATTCTACTTAAATTTAAGTGGTGCACCCAAAAAAATTTTGGTGCACCCAATTTTTTAAGCTGGGTGCACCAGTGCACCTAATCCCACAAATGAATTTCGAGCCCTGTGTGTCCTTTATAATTAGATTTTGGTTCCCTTATTGGTTTACCTTGGTACTGCAGCAGAGCCTCCAGGTTTCCAGTACCAAGGACAGACACAGGGGAGTGGGGCAAAAACTATTAGTAATCATTTCTTTAAAATAGTTCAGACCTGACCTCTATCCAAAACATAACCTTCTTGATCAGTTTAAGTAGTAAAGTTACTATATCATACTAGAATTTCACATTAATGGGACAATTCCAATGCATACTCCAAATATTGGTAGAACTCATTTGTGGCCTTTAAGTTGATTACCTTGGCATATTAGTTCCTACCGTACCTTGGGTCACATCGGGCCGTCCTTGAATTCACATCAATGTAGACTGACAAAGCGGTAGTTTGGAAGTTGTTTGTAAATGTGTGTTGAGACATAAGCCAGCAAACCAAAGAAGGCTTCTGAAAAGCTTGACGTATGAGCTAGCTCATTATGTTGGAAGAATCCATTGTTGCACAGGGGGCGTTTTTGAAATTCACTTTTTTTTTGCCCTGCTCCACTTGACATTCGTATATAAGACAGCTGACAGCTGGGACAGTCCATTATTGCACGGAGGGGGATTTTGATAAATTCAAGGGTGACGATTGAAAATTGTATTTGTTTATTTGTTTCTTTGAACCTTTCTTTATCCATGAAAGCTCAAGTTGGCCCGCATGCCGCTTTTCATTGAGGTCATGAGGGAAGAGGTAATGTCCAAGCATCATTCAAAGTCCTAAAACGTTTTTACACATATTTTGCACATACATGGTACATATATTCCTTGATAAACTGTATTTTTCATTTCCACAAACAGCTCGGCCTTACGCCGGTTTGGAAACAGGGGTCCGGCTGGGCTGTTTGCTTGAGCAAAACGTACACAATAACAAACAACAAAACACACATAACGTGAAAAAATAGTCATCAGCATTATTTGTGCATATATGCTTGATAAACATTTTTATTTTTCGTTTCCATAAACTGCCAGGCCGAAAGGACTCGCCTGAAGCAAGCAAGCAAGTAAGCAAGCCAGGCCGGGCACCGGTTTGGAAATCCGACTTTAGCAAAGTCTTAAGACATGATATGATAAGCGGAATCGGAAGGCGATGGACACAGCCCACTGCAGTACCATATAGGAAGCCACCAGAGGTCCCATTATAAAACTTGACCATCTTTTCCCCCATATCTATCTAGAAAACATGAAGATCCATCCATCTTCTCAAGTTATACTATCTACAAACAAACAGCCATTCCACTATAGCAAAACCAAAAACGAACTCGTCGTGAATCTGAAACACATTTTTTTTATTAATCTAAGTTTCTCCCTCTGACTTTGTATTATCTTGGATCCTTATTTGCACGGTACGAACTTAATGAGATTCTTACGGATCCTATATGATACGCACGAATCATTATGCGAAAACGCACAAACCTTATCAAAATCACACGAATGACACTATGCGAAAACGTACAAACCTTATGTGATACGTACAATTCTCATAAGGCTCGTGCAAATGCTTAGTCACCCCTGGTAATGTTGCTGTTGGTGGAAGATTAGCGTGGAGTTTGTTTTAGTTACTTGCCTTTTTGAATTGTAAAAGTTTCTGTTCTGATTTGTTGGTCTCGTTTAGCCAGCAAGACAAGAGGAAAAAGTATACAACATTTCCTTCAGTCCTGTTGTTGCCCAGACGGCACCAGAGTCGAGGAGGCGAGACCAGTCACCGTCCAACGGATGGGGAAGACAGACGACCAGGTTCCTCTCAACAGACATTCTGTTCACTGTAAACTTTTTTAAAAAGTTGGAAGTTGTACTTAATTTTTTGTTCGTAATTGATATTTTGCGTCCATAAGTCATTTCTTCCCAAGTGTTTATCACTGTTGAGAGGAGAGATACAAGCGATGCCCACACATCACCTGTATATACCTGGAATCTGAAAATCAGGCCATGTTGATTGGATCATATGGATGACATCCTCTGGGAAACCTTAAATTGATGCGAGCGTGCAAAGAAATAAAAGAAGTCTGGCAAAATAAGTTGTCTTCTTTTGATATCGGTCTGATCAGTCAGAAAAGTTGAACAATTTACCTAACACATAGTGTGTGTTGCCACATCTTTTGTGACTTCAGAAATGCATTTGCCTTCGTTTTTTTTAGTATGTGTTTTTATTTCTTTATTTTTTTGCAATCTACATGGTTGCTGATTTAGTATCTACTTTGTACGATATACAATGTGGTCGAATACCCTTTTTTGGATATCGGCAAACAATAGACAGGTGCATCTATATAATCGAATCAAAATAGCCTAATGGAAACTATTATTAGTATCATGAAAAAAACCTTAAGTGTATCGTTGCATTCAAATACTGCGGCCTGAATCTACATACTAGTGTCTGAAATAGATATTCTATGAAGACAGATGCAGTCAACTAAGATAGTAGATTAATGCTAATGTTTACATAGGGTACAACTATGTACACTGGAACCATACAATATTCATTGGCATACAAATAAGGCCATGTTCATTCTAGTCCACGTGGAACTAAACCCATGACCTAAAGGTTAGACACGAAAATGACTGATATTGTCGGAAAGAAAATATCCTTAGTATACTTTAAGTATATCAAGCTAATAATGATGAAAATCCCAAGACTGTGATTTTCATAATAACCCGACGATTGAGGCATACCAACACGGCCCACAAAACGCATGGACGGCGAATCTGTGCCGACGGGGCGACACACTTCCAACGCGGATAACAAATGTGGGTAACTTATACTAGTGTTCAACTAAATGAACACATTTATAGCTAATGTCGAAAAACTACCAAATCGTGAAAGAGGGAAAAACAACAAAAGGAAAGAACAAAAGAATGAATTCGAATGACAAAGTGGAAAGATAAACAAAGAGGAAAAATTACAAAAAGGAAAAATGATAAAAAGGAAAAATAACAGAAAGGAAAAATAACATAAAAAAGGAAAAATGACAAAAAGGAAAAATGACAAAAAGAAAAAACAACAAAAAGGAAAAATAACAAAAAGCAAAATAAGGAAAAATAACAAAAATACAAAAAGAAAAAAGACAAATCAAAAACTAAAAAGAGGGAAAATGAGCAAAAAATGAAAAATAAGAAAAGAAAATAAGAAAATACAGCACAACAAAAACGAAAAATAGCAAAAAAGCAACACAAGGGAAAATAATGATAGACCAGCACAAAGATAAGACCAACAAAAAAGAACATACAAAATATAGAGGGCAAACAAAGCAGAAAACAAAATAAGAAAACGTCAAACCCTTGTGTGTACATCTCAAATAGGCTTCAAAAAGGCGTACACTTTTTAATGTACTTCGAATGTTTCTCCTTCTTCCGATAGAGGAGTCGGCAATCCTGTCATTTGCCAAGATGGACTCTCGTGTGGGTATAGATACTAATTTCGGACGCACATGAACGGCAACAGATGCTACAAGGAAAGGCACAGACTGGCATGGGGCCCTGTTTCACCCTCTCCTTCTTCTGGTGGAGAGAAGATGCTCTGTTGGCTTCAAACGCACTAGTTCCTATTCCGTACACTGACTGCTCCAAGTCACTCTGCCGTGTGCAGTTGCTTCCAAGAAGTTGACATTGTTGTCGCAGCTCCTAATGCTTGCCTTCATGTTGTCTTTGGTATCTTTTGAAGGGTCTACCCTGGTTGCGACGCCATTGCTTGAGTTGTCCGTTACGCAGTATCTTGAGGATTCTGTTGTCTTCCAACTGGCATTTGATGATCACTGGCACTTAGCACTCAACGCCTAATAATAAGATTGCCGCAATTCTCCAGGACCTGCCATCGCTACTGGTCTGAAGGACTGAAGCAGGGCTGTGATCTGGCGCCAACCCTCTTCTCACTCTACCTTGGTCCTTGGGACCCACGGAGGTTGCCGACACGGCCTCTGGCATCCAACTTCGCTGTCGAATGGCTGGAGGCCTCTTCAACACCGGACACTAATATGATTTTGCTCCCGCAGACACACCACCCTCCTCACAGTACGGGAGCTGCAGTACGCTGACGACAACTCAACTCCTGTAGATACAGTTGACGCCCGTCAGACTACCTTCGATGGTGCTTACCCCCGCTTCGGTCTCACATCCAACACAGGGAAGACTGTGAACGATCCTCGCACAGGGAGTTCCGGGGCATCCTCCTCCTGACACTAGCAACATCCGACTCCATGGTGAAGTCCTTGAGACAGTGGAATCCTTCCCCAACTTGGGAAGCTTCCTCTCAAATGACTGCACGAAGCGGAAAGACTTCGAATTCGAAAACAGGATTCGCGCCGCACATGTAGCTTTGGGGAGGCTCTCCAAACGTGTCTTCCTAAATCACGACCTCAGTCTTCAAATAAAGGTCATGGTTTTCCAAGCCATCGTTCTTTCTACCCTCTTGCATGGCTATGAGGTGTAGGTCCTGTATCGGAGCGATATTTAACAAAAGCTGGAGCTTTTTCAACAGCAAAAACTCCGTGCAATTTCTGAAGATCAAATGGCAAGATCGTGTCTCAAATGAACCTGTTCTTTTCCAAGTCAAGCTCCCCAGCATTGTGACTTCGTCTCTGCTGGGCAGGACATATTATAAGAATGCCCACAACCCGACCTCCTCGCCAGATCCTGTATTTGCTACTGCAATCCGGCACAAGATCCCGAAGAGCTTCCAAGCATCGGTTTCGCGACCAGTTGAGGGCCACAGTACACCAGCCTCCGCCGTTGTGACATAAACATGGGGTAGGGAATTTCCCGAGCAGCCTCGTAACCCCAGCTTTGCCTATTGAGTCAGTGAAGTCAAGCTTACCTAAGCTTGATGTTTCTGACTTAGGGAGAAGACATGCTGCTACAGTTGTCGCTATGGGCCGCTCTTCATCTTCATGATGGTAACATCAGGCCCTGTGAACCTGGTTTAGAACAAAAACGCAAACTGGGAGACTCTCTTGTTGAGAAGCGTACTGAGTAGAGACGCACCACCATTCAGGGGGGACAGATCACATGTAGCAGCACCGAAGCTGTGAAGCAGAGACTAAGAGATAGCAACGTAAAGAGTGACTCCTCCTCCCTCGCTCACCACCCATCCTACCCTGCATTAAGTGTTCCAGACTTTTCCGTACTACCCTGGGATTGAGTAGCCACATGGGACACCATCATTCACAAGCAGTAACTCTCTAGGCTTGATCTGACATGAACTTTCATGCTCGGTCACGAGCGAATGCCGATGATCATGTATCATAGGTCTGCGCCTGTTTGCGAAAGACATTCGCCAACATGTCAACAACAGCCGCGACACTTGGTTGCTTGAAGCGGCGAATGTTTTTAAATTTGAACTTGCATGAACGTTATTGCCATTTTTTTGGCACGACCCCTTTAATAAACATGCCGTCATGACAAATGTGGCAACACTGAACAAAAACACATTTTGTAACTCAGGTTTGGAATGTAAAATGTCATTTGAAATGTAAAATATATCTTTAATAAATGTTTCATCCAAGCAAGACATTTCATTGGTGGACATCAGTCCGACACCCTACACCGCACCCTTCGACTTTCTACGACTCTGGGGTCTCCCCAGGGGGCTACCTCCCTGAGACTATCCAATGCTACTCCTCCCCCCTGTACCCCATGTGTACCCTTCTTGGTCGTTAGTTTACTTCATAATCAAGGCTATGCCACTAAAATATAAGGGGAGAACGATTCATGAGTGAAGAATGGTTCATGTGTTTTCAAAGAAGTCGTATTACTTTTGCACCCCCCTTAACATTTTAATGGGATAGCCTTGAACTTCCCAGGGAGGTAAACGTGCCTGCGGGCCTCTATTGGTGTATGTGGGGGGAGGGGTGTGGGTGCAGTTGAAATAGGGTGGGGGCAGGACAGAACAAGTCAAATCTGTCTGGTCTAAAACTCAGCAAAGTGATTCATAAATATCATTAATTCAAGCAATGTTGGACGGATCAGTTTTGAAACATTTTCTAATATCTTGAATCTGCTGAAATTTTGAAATGTGCAATAAGGAAAGTACGCCAGTATTACTTATAATGCTAGTAATTTCATGTCATTGGCCACGAATATCGATATTTGTTTTTTTCCGATTTTGCAGCTGTTTGGTACGATTGTACTAGTATGGTGGAAAACTTCTTTTAATGGAAAGAAAAATTGACGAAAATTGATGCGCACATCAATTTAAAGTCCTCCATATAATCAAATCGACATGACCTACAACAAAAGATAATATTTTGTCTCACGTTGCTTTTCTAAACTGTCAGAAACCATTTGACTTGTTCTGTCCCAAGACGAGAGGTGGGCATGTAGTCAGGGGAAGGTGTGGGTGTTGTTTGGGTGTAAAATGTGAACTTCCTTTTTTTGTTTTATTTTTCCCAGTAAACAAAGGATCCCACGTGGTCACGGCCTCAGGAGTGCTATCTGAGTGCCCAGCAGTAGGGTGGGGGACTAACAACATCGTAGAGTAGACACTACAAGACTCCCGCCTGGCCGAATAGTAATAAGGGAACAGTGCAGAAACTCGCTCTCCCGGCATTAAAGGACCTCAGTCCATGTTGACAATAGCAAATCAGCGCGCAGCCCAAAATATAAAAGCCAACGCAGCTAGAAGCCTGCGAACGAAGCGCTCAAACTCAATCTCGGCATTATTGAAGCTCAGCGCATGTTGAAACCCGCGTTTTCTGTCCACACTCCCCACAACAACAACGGACAGAAAACGGGACATATGATACAAAGGTCACAGTCATCCCCATCATTTTTTGCCTTGAGAGTCCTCGCGCCTATCAGTGCATTGGCACATACAGAACTATAAAACGATGAAAATAACTTACCTCCAAAGTTTCGGTCCAGCGGCCCTAAGGGACCTGAAGAAATGTATGTTTGCGGTTATCTATATTCATTTATCCTTCCGTTAAAAACCGTTTTATTGTCAATTTTATTAGGAATTCGAAGATCTGCTTCTGTGGACGCCTCCGCTCCGGTCACGGCCAGCCTCCTTCTGATCGGCGAGGCTGTAAACAAACTTGTTACTAATCCTTACGTTATAGGTTTCTTTTTGCTTTCTTCTTAAGCGCCAGTATTTTGAGCATGCCTATGATTCGTGAATATTCAACATCTCTTTGTGTGTTTTGCTGTCGCTGAATTTCTTCACGTTTTCGAGTACATCGACACACCACGCGCAAACAACGGGGGCTGGGGGCTGTATGTAACGTTATACTATCACCCTCATCCCCCACCCTCACCACCAACAACACAACACCAAAACTATAAAACAAAGAAAGAAAAATAAACTTACCTCCGAAGTGTCAGCCTAACAGTGCGAAGGGACCTGAAATAGATGTATGTTTATGGTTATATCCCTTTATTTCCTGTCCAAAAAAACGTTTTATTTTCGGAAGATCCTCTTCTGTAGACGCCTCCGGTCACGGTCAGTCTTCTTCTGACAGGCGAGGCTGTTTATAAACAACCTTGTTGCTAAGCAACTGTTGTAACCCCAGATGACCTCATGCTCATCACTTGCTCTAGAACACGTTGCCCTTTTGCATGAACAAACACGCGTTCAAAATGTTCATGAATACTACAAACTACGTTAGCAAATGAA
>NC_049979.1:33821978-33829478 GCF_000003815.2 Branchiostoma floridae | reverse complement strand
TACATTTGCGGTTGAATGCGTTCCAATCTAATCACTGTAAAACGACTTTCAAGTTGCGAAACTGGCCCCATCTAGCAGAGTTGAGTAATTACTGTAAAGGGGAAATATTTACGTCTATTTGAATTCGCGGGTGGGAAAAGTGGATAGTTCGCGGTGTTGTTACTTTAAGTTCGCGGTTAATAATTAAAAGAAGGGTTTCGGCGGCTAGAAGACAAAAACAAGCAAATTTTAGCGGTAGTATTCAGGCGAAGAGAGTTACCGTGAGCATGAAACCATCACGAACATTTCCGCTTTTACAGTACCCGATAATGAGAACGGATGTTTGTCCATTTGGAGGGTAAATCTACCCTAATGGGAGTGAAATCAGAGCAATAAACGTGAGGGGTTCAGCTGGCAAAAACGCACCGCCTAATTTATCGTGATATTTTAAACGCGAGGGAAGGAAAGTATAATGTTGCCAAGATAAGGCGCATTGGATGCTACACATATGAATACATTGTGAACATAAATGTAAAGGTAGTCCAATGGCATTTTTTTAGACCGCGGGGGCTTTTTGTCTTACTCTGCTTAAAAAAAACGTTTAGAAATAGCCAACACTAGTATTCGATTAGGCCCTTTTTACAATATTTATCACTATCCATTGTCACATGTATGTTCTCTAGATCTATGCTTCTACCACGTACTTTCAATCAGTCCCCGGGTATGAACTTGCAAATAAACTTGTATAGTACTTACACTTGCACTGGGACAATCATTGGCTTAAAATCATAGACTGTCTGCAAAATAAGCTGTAGCATGGAAAATTTCATGTCCACAAAGAACATTTTGAAGACAAATAAGCCTCAATGTTTCGTCCACCGGAGGGCATGACAACAATAAAGTTCTCCTGGGGGGGAATATGGACTTCCAACGGCCTTTCATCCACTGTTGTCGTCACACTCGCGACAGGTCACGTGCTCATGTCACGTGTCTTAAGCGTTTGGGTCAGACGACTGAAGACGACTGAGTGATTCCATTTGTAAATCGAAACTCCTGAAAGTACTCCTGTAATAGTCGCAGCCTAGATGTGCGTTGTCCACAGCTACACCTGTTGGTTTTAAAAAATCGACACATTACCATAGGAGAACTTTACCAAAGAAAGTACATCTATTCATGAATAACAATCGAGTATGTCACTTTCTCTTTGGCAATTTCTGAAGTGATTCTCAGATAAGTTTCTACTCCTTTTATCTATCCCTAGTTTTCCTCGTGCAGTATGGAAACAAGTTCATATCATCCGTGTCAAGTCAACAGTTGGGTGCAGTATGCGAGCGTCACGGTAGATGGCACTTCAAGCTGAATGTAATACTTCGCGCATTTGCAATGATTCGGTATATTCTACTCACTTTTATTTTTCTCAAAAGATACTATTATTGTCTAAAATTCAGTCACGTTCAGACCAAGAGGGGAATTTATATCATTACAATAATCAATTGCTGCTCAACGTGATATTAATACTACTTACTTGGCTGGTCTTGCTTGTGCTGGGCAGCGTGTTCATATCACCCTGATAGGGAAAATGGCAAAGAAGGAGTCGTCATGATTTTACACAGAATTTGAAACAGGACAAACCTAAAGGAAACCTTTACAGTATAGAGACATATCGGTATAGTTTCGATTTGCAGACATAAACATATGTACAGATCTAGATAACTTTAGCTACATGTAACATGCAAGACTGGTGAGACAAAACTGATCGCGACTTTACTAGGGCAACGATTTTGTTAGCTTTCCCCATAGACTGTATTATTGTGACAATATTTTGTACAAACGCTCTCATCATTCCACCGGGTGCCATAATACTGCAGCATAAAAATGTTTTATGAAGGAAGAAAGACTTGTGACATATGATGCGTGTTAAACGACTATGGGTATCCCGATAGAGTATCAAAGTATTGTCACTAAACTGTAATGTAGTGATTTGTAAACTTTATTTGTCTTTAATTGTGGGTTGAAGAACGATGGATATATCTGTGTGCTTCTAACCTTGTGCTTGTCGCATTTCCGTTTTAATGTGTCGTACTTCCGCTTGGTTCTTATCCACATGACGCAACAGAAAGCGGCGCAGATCAGGGCAATTATGAGGGAGACTATGAGTACAATAGTTGTAGTGTCCATTATGCCTGTGTGGAGAACATAACATCATATTTCAAACATTTATAGCTACAGGCTTTATATCTAATGTAGGCCTGTTCACTATTTATGTGTGGTTGCGCTCTTCCATGATTTAAATCACAAAAAATCAAGATCATCGAATTTTCAATGACTTAAAAATCTCTTTTCTTTAGATGTTTAACTGTAACACAAGGTGGTTTACACTTCTATTTTCGTTACTATCGGTGTGTTAGAGAGTATAAGAACTAAACAAGCTTGAAGTCTGGCCAACGTTATTGTCTGTATTTCATGAAACTTCCCCTTCTGTTGAAATAGTAAAGTTATGTCCATACCTCGCAATTTGCTGGAATTCTCTAGATCAGGTTTGGCCTCTAGTAGTAAATATAAAGAAAACAAATTTGAAATAAGAAAAAAAAAACGTTTCTTTATATTCACCAAAACGGAAGTAGTAAGTTGTAACAGTTACTACAATGACGAATAGCTAAACAAAACGGTTAACCAATTTGCATAATCAACATTGCTACGTACCTGTTACATTGAGGTACACCCTTGCATTTCCGCCACCTTCGCCCAAGAACCGTACCTCGGCCTCTATGGACATGCAATCTGCTGTGGTCACATTCACAAGTTCAAACGTCAGGCCCCCAAATGAAGAGTCCTCCGACCACCATAGCGTCATGTTCGCTCTGTTATGGAACGTTTTTACACAGCCAACGACTCCATTTGGGGTCGTCGTTTCACAGTAACTCTTTCTGTCCTCCGACCAAACCGTGGCTCTGAGATTTTCGGCATTGTGTACGTCTGTGCTGATGCTGAAAGACAGTCGAGCGGTTCGGCCGACTTCTACCGTTACACTGGAACGGGTGGGATGCACCTGCACATAGTGACCGCTAGAGGACGCCACCACAGCAACACCTGATAAAGGTGGGGATACAACATGATATATCCTCTACTGTAAATTTGGAAATGTTTGTGGTGTTTTTATTTTCGTAGTTTCACGGTGACCACGCCACTGCAAAATTATGGCACCGCAATACGTTTCGATTGATATACTGTTCTGCAAGATTGTTCCAACCGCAAACTAAAATGCTATTTCTGTTTTTAACACTAAATTACATCCCGAAAAAATAAATGGATTCACAGTTAAATGTACCAACTACCAAGCATACAAGTACTATTCTAAACAGGCCCTACCTGACATGAACAGCGCCAATATCCCCATCACTGTCTGTGAACTTAACGTTACACCGATGCACATATTTGTCTAACGTTACAGGTCCTTTGTTCTCATGAATATGTATAAGTAGATATTCCTGGAGCCGTCCTCGGTACGACATACGTGACGTCACTGCCAACAGTTCCGAACTTCCGACCCACAAGCGTTCCTATTAGATCTCCTATTGTGCTAGACCAAGTCTTAGGACACGCTAAATAGTTCGTACCATACTCCTAGCTGATATCATTGGACAAATTATAATTATAGGCGTCTAAGATGCGAATCCTTCCGAGCAACGTACGTCTTTCCTTGTACCAGCATCATGACCATATATGGGTAAAGATTTCAGGTGGAGTCATGCATGCCTTTTATATGATGTAACGTTAACAGTCCTTTTACCATATTAGGATTGTCACGAGGAAATGACTGGACAGAACGCCAGGTGTCTCACAGAGTGTGACCATATACGTTATATCATACATGTACAAACAACAAGCGTTGCACCTGTTGCGCAATCACCGTATAGTATTCTTATAGCAGGTACATTGTCTAGATGAAATATTACACGGCCAATATCTTGATTGAGTCTTGATTACGGCCGATTGAAATAGACATTCATGCACGTCTTTATATAACGTTAAATGTGTCACATCTCAATGCCAAAACAAGTCTGTACATGTACTTGAAAATTAGATGGGTCCTACAAAGGCGTCCCCTGGGGACTTTTTTTTCGTGCAAGAAAAAAGTAAACGCACGTGCAAATGGTTGTTTCGTCCCTGAGTGCTAATGTAACGTAATAAGATCACGGTTATGTGGGCACCAAAATCACGTCGGAAAAGGAATAACATTTCCGACGCCCCTTAAGGCCCCCTCTCACTTGACGTGCGGCACGCTTGCGGCATTGCTGCGTTCGTTCACTGCGGCACTGCTGTGTTAATTTCGCCGATTTTGTCTTGCACTCACACTGACGTGCGGCACTGTTGCGTTTCTAAACTAAATGAACATGTTATTGGCAATTGCAGCGTTGTCAATTTATGAAAAATCATTGTAAAATGATGAGAATGCCCAAAAATGAGATTTATAATGAAAAGATTTCCCTTATGATAATGAATTATATGATACATATGCTATAAATAACCTTGAACGACTTTTACTGTAAAGGAAATGACCCAAATGAACGGACACGAACCATATACCAGATTTGAATCGATGTGTACGTTTTGCACCATGTAACGTTATGTGTAATTATGTATGTTAATATGTTTATTCACCAATTTTGCAAATTTTTAAAATGAAAATGCTTGATATATCATACTTATTTTGTATGACGCGGAGTATTTTCATTGTCGGCGGATGGCTTGCCAGCCTATTGATGTCTAAGTCTATCATATTTGTAAAAAGTGAGAAAAATATGGCCCATCGGTTTGAATGACTGCAATTTTGTATTTTATCGGCGGCAGGCTACCAGCAATGATTAGCTTGTAACGTTATAACGCAAACGCAAACTCGTTATCATCCAACATAAATAAATTATTTTTGAACGTTGTACGATAATCTTTTTCTCTACACCCGTAGGTTAATCGATAAACCAGTTACTTATTTTTTGTTTTCAAGTATAAAATACTGACCTACTTCCAATTAAATAAATCAAAAGATGTATTTTTAAGTTAACTCTGAATACGGATACAAGGTAAGTTTTGTGGAATTCGCAGTGTTTTTACTGGATCGAAAACCACTGTAAAATTATTAGAAATGCATCTAAAATAGTTTTTCGGTGATAAAAGGATGTTTACTTTTGATTCTTGGTGTAAAATAGGCAAAATATATCCTTGATACTGTTTGGGGCATGGTGGCGGCACTGTTGCGGCACCGTTGGGGCACTGTTGCGGCACTGTTGCGGCACTGTTGCGGCATCTTGCCACTTGCGTTATTTTTAAACTTTTCAAAAAACGTCGCGCTTGCTTGCGGCACTTCTAGGTTTGCTTGCGGCACCTCTAGGTTTGCTTGCGGCACCTCTAGGTTCCGTGGCGGTACATCTGCGTTTTCGAACGCAGCAATGCCGCAAGCGTGCCGCACGTCAAGTGAGAGGGGGCCTTTAACTACATGAAGTCATATTTCAGAAGGACGCCATAGTCAAATTCATTCGCATCCTCTTAACCTTGGGGAATCCCCACACTAGTTGGCCTAAAGTTACATGTCGTTTCACCCAAGCTCAGTTAAGTGCTAATGATGCGGTGTATGTATGCTTCCCACAGTTCAATTAGCTTCCAATCATGATGTTATGTTTCAGATTGTAGAGTTGTTTTAGACTCCCAATATAATTATACATATTTGTATGAATTAGCAAATTCATGCCCAAACGGTAGCGAACAAAACGTTAAAGTTAGTATAACGTTATGGATATACAATAGTTCAACGACGAAGATATGAGAAAACAACAACATTGAAATCTGATAAGATAACTCACAACCTTTAATATGAATTTAGAAGTTCCACTTCAACTAATCTAATGTTGACCTCTGACCCTGTAGCCAGTGGACAATACAACGATCCACATTTTGAATACTGATTGAGTTGGTTTATCATAGTATAGATTATAGAAGCCAGTCATTAGTTACACTATTTCTGATATTTCGTTGTCCACTTCAGTGTAACTTGTAGTTCCATATCAGCAATTGACAGAAAACTTATACATGTACAGAATGCACTACAAAGAGGGGGTAATTTCACGCACCTTGATCAAGGATTCCTTCTTCCAGCATTACGCAGACAGCGAAGAAGTAGAAAGATAAAGAACCCCTCACCTTCTCTGTCTTCTTCGGTGTAACATTAAACAGAGGGCGAACAATGTTCCAATAAGAAGTCAGTAAAGATGCCCTAACCTAGAACCTGGAAGATCGAGTCCAGTTGATAAGTAGTACGTTTATTTTGTCGATTTTGCCCACATATGTCCTATGCGTGGCTCACTCTACAGTGACAAAACGTAGGAATACATGCATGACTAGGTAACTACTATCAAAAGGTAGTTTTCCATGAGTCACGGGAAACACGAAGGCACCACGTGAACAAAGGGATCGGGCGACACGGTTTTGTTGTCGGGCTGTTTGAACAGGACAGAGGTCAATGAACTTCAGCAGCAAAGAAATAAAAGACAACTTCCGCTTTTGCCATTCATTAGTTGACTTTATACTTCTAGCAGTTGTAAGTATTTGACAGCAAACAGGGCCATATCTTTCATAGCAAGTAAATTTAGAAAATACCTGTTTCTGGGGAAAACTGCTTTAAACTGTCACTATGAAAAAGCTATGCCATATAAACGTTACTTGTGAAGTTTTACTAACGGTACATGTAACGTTTTAATAGTTATTTGTACTACTAATTTCACATGGAAGTGTTGAATAAAATAAGATCCTCAGGGAATCGTATGCATGCTAGTTTGATTGAAAAGATGTTGCAGTAACTGTTGTGAATAGTAATGTTATTAGGACATTGACACAAAATATCGTGTGCATAATAGATTCTTAGATACTCCAGCGTTGCGATTATGACGAGCAATAGCCTAACGAAGCTCACAATTTGAAAAAAAAATGCATGTATCATAATTCAGACAACATCGATGAATATTATACATAATATCACTTTATCAAAATTAAAAGATGATTTATGCTAATCTGACGTTTACATTCACACATATTTCTCCAATACATAGTGTGCATGTATAAGTAATCTAGAAAAAAACAGTATAGTTCAACGATTGAAGATAGTTTTTATACACAGAAATCTTTATTGACACGACAAAAGTACAGCGACTTTCGTAAGGTCTACATGTATAACAACTACTTACAGTACAACTAAACAGACATATATGGATATCTATAGGTATGAATAAGTCAACATATTGGATCTAGCATGTCATTTACACTATTAGTTCCACGGTATAAGCATTCATGGATATATTTGCCTACTTGTACACAGTGAGGGTTATCGCCTCCCAGAATGTACTTGAATTTATCTATTGAACAGAGAGTAGCAAATTCTTCTAGAGCAAGCGGAAAGTAATGTGAACAGCTCTGTGCGTTTGTCATTATATCATGAACAATCCATGGCAAAGTGACGTTCGTCTTCGATCT
>NC_049979.1:33815231-33821878 GCF_000003815.2 Branchiostoma floridae | reverse complement strand
ACTAGAGGGTGAAGGGAGCTTCCCAGAAGAAATGGCAGTGACTTTGCTCCGTCCTGACATTACAATATGGTCGGAAAGTGCCAAAGAAGTGGTGATTGGAGAATTGACTGTACCTTAGGAGGACAATGTAGATGCTGCCCATGAGAGGAAGCTGACCAAGTATGCAGAGTTGTGTGAAGTATGTAAAGACAGAGGGTTAAAAGCTTCATGCTACCCATTTGAGGTCAGCTGCCGGAGTTTTGCTGCAACATCCTTTCAAAAATGGCTGAGAGTGCTAGGGTGCAAAAGGAAGGAAATCAAGTCTGTCACAAGAGCTGCAGTAGAAGCGGCTGAAACGGGTTCTGCATGGATCTGGAACAAGTACATCCAGGTCAAAAAAGGCTGCAACATAGCCATTCTGTAACTCACCAGTGGGAGGTGGTGTACCAAGCACTGCTGGCCCCCCCACCCCAAGGGAATATTGATCTTAATGGGCTGAAATTTCCAATGACGGGTGGTTATCAACTGATGATCCCACTGGTGAGGCACACAATAACATCAAGTGTGTATAATTCAACTGGATCGTCATAATTTTAGCATGTATAATACATATAGGATGTTATTAGTTGTGTAAAGCTAAGGGCACAACCCGCTTTTTATATTTCAGCCATACGTAGTATGGTGACATATATATTGTCTTCGTAATGTTTCTTCTTTCTCCTGTCAAATTTTCAAATCGAATCATCTCCGTCGTTTCTGGTGGCCTGAGTATCATCCTCCGTAGTAATTCCGTTTTTGTATTATCTTTTGACCTGGATATGCTTGGTGGCTTGTGACGTAAAGCTAAGGGCACAACCCGCCGTACGTACAAATATGTGCTGTCTACGTGCCAAAACGTATGCAATATTTTGGGTTCCGTAAGTGGTAAGGACCGCCTCCGTATGAACTCGTAGGGAATCGGAGTGATTTTGGAGCACGCAGACAGCCGTAGAACTTGCAGGAAAAACTGTGTGCTATTTCAGAGGATAGCTAAACAAAGAAAAGACGACTTTCCTTCATATCTAGTATACAGGTACAACATGTAGTTTAGACAGAGCTGTACGACAGATATGGCATGCTTTTTATGTTAATGATGACTTAATTTACATAATTGATGAGGACACATGTGTTTCTAGTGTTTTCCATAATAGGGTTTTTATGCACGTAAAATAGATAATTCATGGCAGGTGCAGCATTAACGTATGCTAAATATAAAAATAAGAGTCTAATTTGCATAATCAATGTGACAATGCCATAATTCCATAGTGGTTAATGGTGGGGATTATCTAATTCACATGTGTAAGTTAGTTATTGATGTACACGACGATGCACCAAGTATGTAACTGTGCAAGTTATTTGCCTGATTTATAATAGGATGTAACTATGGAATTTTGCGAAACTTGGACATCTACACATACGATAAATACATTTTTGGTTAAGAGGACCACCATACAAAATAGATTATGGTAGCAAGTTACAGTATTATTTGCATATTCAATGAAACAATTAGATGAAAAAAAATTTTGTGCAAAAATTTTTTGTGCGCTCCAGCCAATAACGAGGACATAGACTCTGTTGTGACATGTTTCATTTGTAGGTGTTTCAACAGTGTATATGATTCAACAGTGGCGGATTTACTTGCAGTTAATGTACGTAATGACGACTGGTACCCTCTTTCGGCCATGCAGCTCGCCCTGCAGCAGGAGTTGCACAGCGTGTAATTTGACCTCACATTGCAACTTGCATGACGTACATAGAACAAAGTACAGACATTTTTCATCGCAGTTAAAATATCGTGATGATTACTTCCACTTTCAGCCATGGTTTCTAATGATAACTAGCAAATTTAGACTACATCACTTTTAACCTCAGTTGTGCTGTAACTAGTCCAACTACCAGCTTCAGTTAAGACCTTTCAATACCTACTTCAACGAATAAGTCCAAACCGTTCCGCCATTCCCTTCTTACTAATTCTCACGTCGCCAGTGTTTTTTTAAAAAACCACGCTTTTTTAATTTGATAATCAAGCTTTGTGTTTAGTGAACAGAAGTTGGACAGAAGTCATGGAAAAGAATGTTTCCTGTTACTTCTGCAGTATTGTGATGAAGTTGGTAAGAATAGAGTGATAATACCAGAATAATAGAATCATTTGGTAATTGAAAGACTATTGATCATGATCTATAGATCTTTTGAAATCCTTGGAGAGCATTGTGCCACCACTGAAAGACTGTTGAAACATCTTTCAAAACCTTAGAAGTTTAACAGTCTCTAACACCAACTGAATATGTGTTTTTCTCATTACTTTTTTTAACTTTAAAAAATTGCTTATGTCACCATGCAGGTGGGAGTGAGCACGCCAACTGGGCACAAGTTGAGCCCCAACCCTGACTACCATTACATAGTCACTGTCTACACAGGCTTTCGCATGGATGCCGGCACCACTGCACAGGTATGGTAATGTTTGTTCACGAAAATCTCATGTGACCACTTGATCCTCCTTAGACAAGTGTTTGAAAGTTTGTATTCTGTGCTGTGTTGCTTTAAATTTGTTGTCCTCCATGTCTTGGTTCTGTATAGCAGTGCCTACCTTACATTAGAGTTGTAAGCTTGCCATCTTTTCTACATCCATGCCGAACACAGGTTTCGCTCACGGTGTTTGGTCTCCAAAATGAGAGCGAGCCATTGACCCTACGTGATGACAGACGGCTGCTTTTTGGAGGAGGCAGCGTGGATTCTTTCCTCGTGTCCTCTGTGGAGTGGCTCGGACCGCTCACACACATCCACGTCTGGCACGACAATGCCGGCTCCAGCCCTGGATGGTCAGCTTCATTTTATTTGTTTATGTTTACCAACTCAGATCCGTGACCTGTGTTTCAGGTGTCCCTGGAAACACAAAAAGACAATTTATTGAGCAGACTGAAGAAATCAAATATAATAATCAATGTACAGGTTACCACACATTTACAGAAACTAATGGTGTAAATAGCTAAATACCTGTCGTAGTACAGTCCAATTCTATACGGTATTAAGTTGCAATTGGTCTCTTGAATTTCGAATTCACTGTCAATGAGGAGACAATGCAGCTTTTTTGTTTTGACATGGATTTTCATTCAAGACATGCAAACTTTAAAATGCAGCTTTTTGCTTTCACTGGATTTTCATGCATTTAAACTTATAGAAAACTTAGATTGATTTTTTTATTATTGCAGGTATATGCATGCAAAATTGCACTTCAGGGGCAAGCACGTATTACTAAGTACAAAATGGTCGTATGATGATGACTCTTCTAATTTCACATAAGACATTGCGTTGAATCTTTCCACAAACCTAATGACAATTATAGTCATTTTAGCTGAGAAGTAGTTCCTAAAACCCCAAAAAGATAAGAATTCAAAGTCCTTTGTAGTGCTTTTCTGATAAGGGTGACTTGAGATTCAGAGTAAGTCATGAGGTTTCAATGATTTTAAGAAAGTTCTTAGTAAACACACTCTAATGGTTGCAGGTACCTGAATAAGGTGGTGATTCAACATGTGCGCTCAGGAAGGGTGGACTACTTCATCTGCAACAGGTATGGAGAATTTACTTCTACATGTATGATGATCACTGTATGGAGACTGTGTTAACTAGCCAAAGGGTTACCTTTGTGTGGAGATTCTCTCTGATGATCATTTCTGGCACATAATCATCTGGTCAAAATTTAGATTAATGATTAAGGTTTTCAGCAGGATTCACAAACAATCAATTCTCTAAGTGCAAAACATTTTCTCAAAAATTTGTGAATTTATAAATCTGTAACATCTTGCAGACGACATTGAGTGAAAGTGATTTTCCTGTTTGTACCTCTCTATATAACAGGTGGCTTGCTCTGGATGAAGATGACGGCAGAATCGACCGCATGGTCTTTGTAGCCTCCCCAGAGGAGATGGCAAAACTGTCCAACCTGATCAGTGAAAGGGCCACAAAGTAAGATGACAACGCATTTTAAGCACAGCACTTCCTCTAGTGAGGCCAATTCAATAATTTCAAGGTCTCATCATATACATGACCATCCAGGTTTTCTTGAGTTATACTTTATACAGGTCACATTACAACTACATGTAAAGTTCTGTTAGGATATGACACTGTGACGGTAATTGTTCTGCGACGTAGTTTGAGTAATCCACACCTCGAGTATGTCAAAGACCATCCATACCTTTTCCTTATATATACATGTAATGATAAAAGGAAGCAACTTGCTGTTGATCATACACATATTGGTGCAGTATTATGCAGCTTGTACTGTTCATTCAGCACAAAGACATGTTATGCCCTGAAGTTGATTACACTTAATGCAAAACACTTACAGACAAAACCAAAATTACATGCCATTGGTTAACCTACTCAAATCTCAATGTTTACGATTTTTCAGGGACTTTCACGACGGCCACTTATTCTACTCATTGGTTGGCCGCCCGGCCCGCAGCCCCTTCACGCGTGCCCAGCGCCTGGCGTGCTGCATGTCCACCGTTTACTCCGCCATGCTCGCCAACATCATGTTCTTTGGGCAGGGAGACAAATTCGACCCCCCAGAGCCCATCCGGATCATGGGAGTTGAAATAGAGCCTCCAATCTCCCTACCAGAGGTAAGTGTATACAGTCAGCTGGCCATTGATATACAGACCTGTAGAAGTAACCACCACAGAGTCTTAACATAAGGACCACCTGGTTATTGATATACAGTTAAACCTGTACAAGTGACCACCTCTACATAAGGACCACCTGGCCATCATATACAGTCCTACCTTTACAATTGACCACCTCTACATAAGAATCAGCCGGCCATTGATGTACAGTCAAACCTGTACAACTGACCACTTCTACATAAGAATCAGCCGGCCATTGATATACAGTCAAACCTAGTGATAATCTCTACATAAGGACTACCTAGTTTTGTACAATTATTGTCACTGTGTCTTTCTCAGATCATGATCGCCATAGAGAGTGCGCTCATCGTCTTCCCCATCAATGCCCTGATTGTACTGCTCTACAGGAACGCTGCTCCTAAACCAAGCAGCGAACCAGCTAGAAAACTTGCTGACACAAAAGGTACCTTTTTTTTAGATGATAAATGATGATGTCATACATACTGGGCATGCAAAAGTCAGTTAACTCTTTAGATAATTTGGTAAATTCAAAGGGGGGTAATGCTAAAGGAGACAACTTCTCCATTAGGATGAAAAGCTAAATTTGTTAAACTTTTCAACTCAAACTGCTCCTTTCAGATGCCAAGCCCCAGGACACTGGAAAGGGAAGAGGATGCCGTCTGCCTTGGTGGACAGCAACAGTTGGTGAGTACACAAACATCACTGCTCTCAGATTGGGGAAAGTTTAGTCTACACCTATCAATTATTGTTTTATTGTATTATGGTTTTATTACATTTTTTCTAGCAAAATTTGAGCAAGACATGTACAGTAGATGAAATTAAGGGAGGGATCGGAGGACAGTACTAAGAGAATATTCACTCAGACCATGCCTGTAACTGCAAACTAGTAAATGATAAAAAAAGAATATTGTACCTTTCCGGCTCTATTTTCATCTTGATATACATTGTATTCCAGCACATTTACAGATTAAGTTGATCTGGCCTTGGGACTACACATATTTTTACTTTTGATTCAGTAAGAACAGTCATATTCATACTATACCAACTAATTAGATTTGGTTGATACCTGAACTCTTGGAATGTTTTCAGCCGGAATGCTGGCATTTGCCGTCAGCTTTGTTGCAGCGTTCTTCACGGTCCTGTACACCCTGAGTTTTGGACGTGACAAGGCGGAGGCGTGGTTTACCGCCTTTCTTGCATCATTTGTAACAGACATGATCCTGATCCAGCCAGTCAAGGTGCTGGTTGCAGCTGTCGTCCTTGGGCTACTCATCAGGGTAAGGATTTTTTTTTTGCTGGTTGGTCTTTAACATGCGGCCACAATGACTTAATCAAGTTATGGATGACATTCAAGCTCGCATTGGTTTTTGCATGTTCTAAATAAATTTAAAAAAAACAGGCCACATGTGACCCAATAGCATCCCTGGTAAATCAGACTTTCATGCTTGCCAGATGGTCTGGTAGCTACTGGGTACAGGGGCACTTGGTCTAGGCACAGCGCCTTTGTTCCCCTCTTTAAACAAGAATGGCAATGAAAACATTACTGAAATGGTGACAATTATCTCTTACAGTCTTACTGGAAGTGTACATGACACAAACCAAGCCTGGGAAAGCATGGACTGGAATTTTTGCTACCTGTGATTAAGCAGCATTATTTTGCTGGATTTTTTTAAAGATTCACCATCACACATTAGTTTTGGGATTTCCAGAGGATGTCGTTAATAAAATCAAATCAGTTTGGTATATTATAAAGCTTATTTTGTACCAAGAGTTAAAAGCAGCAAAAGACTGGTTTGTAAGGCTTGATCTGTCTGCTATTTTTTGTTGCTTAATTTTCCTGCAAAAGCTATGACTAAGGAATGGAGTCATGGCCTTACAATGTACATTTGCATTAAAGTCTTTTTACATGTTTGTGTATTTGTCTCAGAAACCAACAACAGAGGACGACCCGCCTCATACAGAACCTACAGGTGATGAAGAGTACCT
>NC_049979.1:33783327-33813954 GCF_000003815.2 Branchiostoma floridae | reverse complement strand
GGTGATACTCAAAAACTATGGTCCATTTCACTAGAAAGGAATCTATTTGGTGGAGTATCCTATCTTCATTATCCATTCTATCTGCCTCTGTTAAGTTTTTGTGATCATGATTTCCATGATGATTTGTTTACAGTTGAAGATAGACAAAATAATGATGTTTTAGACACCATGATACTGAATTGATTGTAATAATGGCTCTGGCCTGTCTGCAAGATCTGTCCTGGAACAGAAAGACATGCTTGTTTGGGCAGACATGCTCTTATCTGGTCTGGAGTAAGGGCCATAGGCAGGCTCACTAGTTGGTACAGTAACTGTATGTCTACAAATTTGCTCAATCCATCCATTTCCAGCCTGCTGCTGAAGTGTCTGCCAGAGGCCCCCTCACTGGGGAAGACCTTGCCAGAGATAGAGCTCATCGCATCAGGAGGAAGATGTGGCGTCGAACGCTCCAGGAGATCGTGATTTACGGCACGTTCCTGTCCGTCCTGATGGTGATGTCCTACACCGAGAGGAGCAGCTTGGCCTTCCACATGGACAACTCTGTCAGGAGAGCTCTGCAAGGTGGTGACTCATTCTCAAAGGTTGGTTATTATATAGATTGATATATAAAGATTTATGGCAAGAGATGAAATAGAATTATGACTGTCACATTACACTCTAATTTTGAAGTCTTAAAGTCTTTGATATTGCATTGTAGGTTTATGTCTCTTACCACTTAGTGTGCTTTTTATATTGGGCCAGAACAAATGCCAAATTCTTTTTGGACCACAAGAATCACATTTTTTCAACAGTTTGGTAGGCAAAGTGTCATTTTCGTCAATTACAACCAATGTTATATACAGAGCTGCCATTGGTTGGTACTGCACCTAACCTGCACGCTCATACCTGGGGTACTGGCCACTTACTCCAGTCCTACGGCTTACTTGCCAGGCTCTGTATTCTTGGCTAACTATTTCTACTTCCTGTAGTTTCTGAAGTGGTCATCTATTGTTGGTCCCCAGATATCAGATCCTGCGTCCTACTGGACGTGGCTGGAGCAGGACGTCCTGCCTGCTGTCCACTGTCCAGCCTGGTACAACGGGAGGTCATGTGAGGACAGCCTGACTCTACCCGAGCACCTCACCCACGCCATCTCCCCCTTACAACTACGACAAGTCCGCACCAGCCAAGGTTGGGTCATTTTTGCATACTAGCTTCACATGCCACTTCTTTACATGATTTAACTTGAGGATGTAACTCAGTAATACATCATATTAAGAACTATGTGTAGCTTTAGTGGCAAAACAAAGTCTATGCAATGTTCGAACTTACATTATTTTGTAGTACATGCATTTTCTTAAAAAGAGAGATACAAGCCATTCCCATTTGGCAGAATACATTCAAGTTTTTCAGGCAGCGCTAGCAATTGATCAACTGTCACTGATCTAACCATTTCTATCCTGTGTAGCACTTCTTAATTGGCTTGTGTTCAATCTTAAAAGATGTGTCTGTGTTCAGTTTGTGCTTTGTTAGTAATCAGACTTATAACCTTTTTGAAGTTAAGTTTTTTTTTTTGTCGTGTTATGTGACGAACTAATGATTCTGACTTCTAATATTCTATACAGAGCAAGACTGCACCATTCCTGATGCCATGACTCACGTCGTGGCCAGTTGTCTGGATGAGTACTCCACAGGTGACATGGACACAGGCAGCTACAGCGGCAGCTGGGGAGTGGCAACTAACAACACTGATCATGACAACAGCACTGCCCCGTCCCCATGGGACTACACATATGGGGATATCAATAATGGTTAGTCAGTGATGTGATGCTCAATGTACACTAGGGATGTGTAACAGTAACTAAAAATTGTTGTTTCTTTATTAAGGAAGCTCTAGTAGTGTTGAAATACATCCACTACTCTTCTTGGAGTCCTCTCTATAAAATACTTACAATAAAAGTCTTACAATTTACAAAATGTCTAATGTATTTGCAAAACCTTAACTTTATAACAGCAACAATGTGTGGTTATTGAAACCAGAGAAATCCTCTCAAAAGCCTGAGTGCTCTGTATAAGACGCCTGAAATCTAATTAAAAATAAATCAACGATAATTTTTGCTAGCTGGTAGAGGTACAGGTACCCAAACCTCCTCACTTGTATACTATATGATATATGATGGCTGTTTCTTCGTATCCGAAGATCAATGGTAGGTAGACAAAGTTGATTAGACGACCAGTCTGCCTGGCCTGCACGTGACTTTTTAAGGTGAAGAAGGGGTGTGCAGTCCCTTCTCCACCCTCTCGTCTACTGGCGCACTAAGTCCTTCAGGGGCTGTTTGCCACATAAGACGGCCCCAGCAGATGCAGGTTTATTATTTGGAGTTTCCATCTCCTAGGAGGACTTCCGACCAAGGATGCAAGGGGTTCCTCCTACCCCTGACTCGTGTGTCATGGCAGGTGCGTCATGCCCGAACATGCCCCTATGGCCTGTCACCACAACAAAGGCCTGTCACTGCCACTAGCCGCAGCTATGTACTCATTTACACCTGAGTTAGGTGAGGAAAGTCGTGTAAAGTGCCTTTACCAAGGGCACAAGATCGGTGACATGGCAAGCGGATTTGAACCCGGGACCTCTCGGGCCTGAGACCAACGCGCTTCCGATCGTGCCACGCGGTCCCACTATATGATATATAGCAACCACCAAATGACATTTAGTAGGTGCTTAGCTGCATTCATATTATGAACACTAAGTCTTCATGTTTATCTAAAACACAGTATAGAGCTTTAGTTCATGATGATGACCAACTTACAGATCTCACTGGCTGTAAGATAATTCTTTAAGATACCTGGTAGTATTCTGAGCAAGATCTTTTTCTGTGCCGAGTAGTTATTTGCAATTGGTCCTATGATCATGTTATGACTAATAGCAGTGTAGTGTCACACATATACATTTTGTACATGTTATTACATGTCCAATACCATCCAGCAAGCCTCCCTAATGTCCATCTCTGCAGGTTTCTTGTATGTTGAGGAGCATGGCATGTACTCCGGAGGGGGTTACACAGCAGCCCTCAGCAAGACACTCAACGCCAGCCTTCAGACCCTCGCACATCTTCGCTCTGACAACTGGCTGGACAACCGGACCCGAGCCGTCTTCATGGAGACAGTTCTGTACAACCCACACGCCAACCTCATTGCTGTGGTAACCATGACAACAGAGTTCAGCACCACCGGGCACGTCTCCATGGCAACCGAGCTGGTGATCTTCAGGATCCACCACGATGGGCAGGTCCTGCTGCTGGTTCTACGGATGGTCCTGATGATCCTCCTGCTCTTCAGCCTGGTCAGGGAAGGTGGGTGGAATTTGAGTTTAGGCCATGTTGATTTGATTATGTGGATGATATCCTCTGGGAATCCCCAAACTGATGCGAGTGTGCGAATAAAAAAAAGGTTCGATAAAAAAAGTTGCATTCATTACGAAATCTAAGTGGTCTGCAAGGCTGAACAAATGACGAACATAGAGTATTGAATAACGAACAGTAGATTCTTCATTTTTGCTTTCGTAGTCTTCTTCTTGGCCAAATTTTTTACTGCAATGACCACTAATTCTGTTGTGTGAGTGTAAGATTGTTGCCATCAGTAGTATCACAGTTCACTGTTGCCCCCCTCCACCCCTAAAAAAGTAGATCAGGCTTCAAGTGATGAAGATCAATCAGTCATCAGTCCATTAATCATTCTTAGTCTTGTCCAACTTGTAGGTCAATTAAAGTAGAGCTATATGGATTTTGTAATAGTCTATATTAATTTTATTTTGTTAGTAAGAATATACACTAAGTAGAGAATAGGACTCTAAAGGAATTGAAGCTACATGTACGATGTATGTTAAAGGCCATGTTGATTTCATTAAATATGTATGGATGACATCCTATTGACTGATGCAAGCCTGCAATTAAAAAAAATGTTTGGCCCCAAATAGTTGCCTTCATTGTGAATTTAAGTGGTCACGAAGTGGTCAGAAAGAGTATTAAAAGACTCTTGACTTTTGAGCTTTCACGTCTTCTTTGACTTTATACTCTACTTTAACAATTGATGACATTATAGTAATTCTGCTTCAGATCTGCTATAATTTCTTCTTGCAATGTACAGCATATATTTGTTTTAACTACTTTCCTTCCTCCACCCAGTCCTGAGGTTCAACGCATACATGATTGCCTACCTGACAGACCCCTGGAGCTGGCTGGAGATACTCACCATCACCACAGGCATGGCCACCATGGGGCTGTACTTCCGCGCCCAGGGCACGACAGACGAGGTCTCCGGACAGGAGGGCCGAGCCGCGTTCCAACTGTACCGAACCGCCGCCATGTGGTACCAGGTGTACACGTACCTGCTGGGCACGCTCACCTGCTGCACCCTGGTGAAGTTCATCCGCCTTCTCAAGTTCAACAAGCACGTCAACGCGCTGCTGTACACCATGAAGAAGACGGCAAGGCCTCTCATCAGCTTCTTCGTCATGTCAGGCATCGTCTTCACGGCATTCGCACTAGCAGCTAACCTCATCTTCGGCATCACAGTACCGGGGTACAGCAGCATGCTGGGCACGTACATGAGCCTGTTCAACATGATGCTGGGATCGTTTCCGTTTGCCGTTTTAAAAGAGAGCTCGCCAATCTGGGGCCCTGCAATTTTCCTGTCCTTCCAGTGCACCATACAGTTCATCCTCCTGTCCATGTTCATGACCATCATCATGGATGTGTACATGGCAGTGAAGGGCAACGACCCCGAGGATGTAGGAATGATGGGGTTCCTGTTGGAGGAGGTGCGTGGGGTCGCACACAAGATCAAGGTCACCGCAAACAGGTCTGAAACACAGCCGCCAGCAGCTAGGGAACGCAGCCGCCATCAGTTCACTCAGCTGGACCAGATGCACGAGCTGTTAGAGGAGCTGGAAAGAAAGGAGAAAAGTAGAGAAAAGGAACTTAAAGAAGAGAAACGTAGAGAGGAGAGAAATAGAGAAGAGAGGAACAGAATGGTCCGGTACTCTGAGAGCCCTAACTTGTGGTTTGTGTGAAATAAATCATTGGTCCAGAAACCTCTTAGCATTTAAGTCACAAATTCTTCATGTTTCAGCTGACAATGCTTTGGAGATGAACAAAACAATTGCGCAAAAGTATCATAACCACATATGACAAATGTGTCAGGAAACTAAAGATGACAGATAACAAGGCTTATATAACAAATATACTGATATGACAAATGTATCATAACCAGATATTACAAATGTATCATAACCAGTTCTGACAAATGTATCATAACCAGATATGACAAATGTATCATAACCAGTTCTGACAAATGTATTATAACCAGTTCTGACAAATGTATCACTACCAGATATGACAAATGTATCATAACCAGACTGATATGGCAAATATACTGGTATGACAAATGTATTATAACCAGATACATGTATGACAAATCTATCATAACCAGATTTGAGAAATGTATCATAACCAGATATGACAAATGTATCATAACCAGATTTGACAAATGTATCATAACCAGACATGACAGAAGATAACCAGACATGACAAGTACTTGTATTACTTGTATTACAAGTAAATACGTTTTCTACAGAGTCGCCCCGGCTAGGCAATACCCAAATTGTGCATGTGCATTATATAGCTAGCGCATCAATGTTTTAATCTTATAAAGTACATGCTTATGTGTTTGTCTACGTGTATGTGCTCGTCTGTGTATACGTGTATGTATCTTTGCATGAATGAGATGGTATCTGTACATGTATGGACCTAAGTATGACAGAGTTGGAATCTGTATGTGTGTGTGTCTGTGTGTGTGTTAATGTGTGCTAATGTGTGTGTGTGTGTATATACGTCTGTGTGTTCGTATATGTGTATGTGTCTGTGTGCGTCTGTGTGTGTGTGTGTGTGTACATCTGTGTACGTGTATGTGTGCGTCTCTCTGTGTGTGTGCGTGTGTACGTCTGTGTGTACGTGTATGTGTGTCTGTGTGTGTGTGTGTGTGTGTCTGTTTATGCATGTATGTGTGTGTGCCTGTGTGTGTGTGTGCATAATGTGTCTGTCTCTTCAGGTGTCTTGTCTATAAGTTCCTGTTACCTGTACCAGACCAGTTGGTACCTCTGCTTATGTATCCATTTTTGGTACTTCATCCAAGCATATATGTATGATCCATTGCATGAATAAAAGACATAAAATTTCCTTGGGCATTAGTGGTCACTTATTAAGAGGCTTATACAATTAATAGCCTGCACTTGAGCACTTTTTGACTTGTCATCAATTTGGTTTGGTTTCCGTTATATGACAGACTGGGTTGACATGATAAGGGCACAGCTTAGCTAAACGCGTGAAGCTTGTTTAGCCGCGAAGAAACCTTAAGAGGTTTCTCTTCCTAATTTCAGCTTGTCTACTATATCTAAGCTTCTAGCTTTTCATGCCATTCCATTGATGGTGTTTCAGTACCGTGAAAAGTGCCATGTTACTGATGCTGGTGTTTCAGAACCATGACAATTGCAATTTCACTGATGCTGGTGTTTCAGTACCATGAAAAGTGCAATTTCACTGATGTTGGTGTTTCAGTACCGTGAAAAGTGCAATGTCACTGATGCTGGTGTTTCAGTACCATGAAAAGTGCAATGTCACAGATGCTGGTGTTTCAGTACCAAGAAAAGTGCAATGTCACAGATGCTGGTGTTTCAGTACCGTGAAAGTGCCATGTTACTGATGCTGGTGTTTCAGTACCATGAAAAGCGCAATGTCACTGATGCTGGTGTTTCAGTACCATGAAAAGTGCAATTTCACAGATGTTGGTGTTTCAGTATCGGGAAATGTTCAATAGCGTCGGAATTTACGACGTAAGCAACTCGACATTACTGAAAACATAATACATAAGAGCATATTTTGTAATACATCTAAGCTTGGAAGAAATATGGAAAACAATTGACACAAGGTGTTACCATAAACAATATGAATGAGTCTACGACTCAGGTTGTTGTTTTAACGTTACTACGGTTTATAAGGTGACTATTGACGCAGGTGCAACATATTTCAAGTAGCCAATGTAGGAGACTCCTTATGAAAGACCTCTGTTAACATATTCATAGTGTGGCAGTACATTTGTAGGTCAGAGAGGTCATCGACCGTCATGACGTACTGTTGGAATTTTCATCATCAAAACTCATCAAGCGGCAACAAATAAGTCTACTGGCGAGGGTCTAAATTTCAAAATTCCTGTTCGAGTATGTCCCTTTGGACCATCGCGCCTTCAACAGAATTTCCATTCAAAATCCATGGCACGGAAAAAATCTCAGACTGGATAGAACACATCAAGTGAAATTTTTGCTTTTGTGGTAAAAATTTTTTCCAAGTCTAAAGGAAAAAATTCAGCATTTGTGCTAGAAGCTGTGACATATTCAATGTGTCAATGTTGTTAGATACTAGAATAGATCTACAATTAAAGTAATTCTGATAGCAAAGTACTGCAATGCCTATAATTGCTCCTTATCGTATAACAGTAAAGAATAAAGCTAAAGGATTATAAAACTGCTATTGGGTGACCAGATCAATGGTGAATACTTGCTCATCTAAAAATCTTAAAAGGCTTTGAGTACATGTAGCTTACAGAAAATATCCCGATTCCCGATCAATTAAGAGATTAAGAACCGACTCCACCACTTTACCACAGTTCAAAGCCAGTTGCAGAAGCCACCTCTTGTCACGATTTTAATATTAAACTCATAGTATGATAGTATACTAACCTTCCACCTACTCCAATCTTTTAAGTAAGCTATTGCTATATGGTATACCTTTTAGATAAATTTCTACCATATCTGTATAGTCCCATGACACCTTAGCTTATACATGTAGTTATTGATTATTTTTAGTGGATTATATTGTATTGTTTCTTGTTATGAACACTTTGTATGTTCGTCCGCATTTTGTAGGTTCTGCCGCTAGCAGCCCAAAGCTGCCTAGGCAGACCCTTGTAATGATTTGTCTCATCGTCAGTAAAGAAAGAAAGAAAGAATGTTTATCGTCAGTCCTCGCTATTTTGTAAGCTAGGAAATGTCACGTAAACATGATCATCAGCCAGATGTTTGTCCATTTGCTTGTCCAGTCTCCTCTTGTTGTTCTTCAACATCTTCCGCGCCCGGAAACGTCACACAAGTGTGATGTAAACTGTCGTCTTCATTGAACGAAACTGTGTCCAGGTCTGGCTCTTTATCGTTACAATGTTCTATGATCTCTATGTCCTGACCTTCAACATCTTCCGTGCCAGGAAACGTGTGATGTTAACTGTCATCTTTATCGAATGAAACAGTGTCCAGGTCTGGCTCTTTGTCGTCACAATGTTCTGTCTTTGTGTCCTGACCTTCAGCATCTTCCGTCCCAGGAAAGGTTATATAACCATGATCTGACATGTTAGCATCACTAACAGACCTGGAGACGGGATCCTTGTCTGTGGTTTCTCCCTCACTTTGTAAATCCCCCTCTTCGGCTCCAGCTTCTCTTCCTGTGCTAGCTTTAGGGAACGTCATATATTCTGGATCTGAGTCGTCTTCTCTTGTATCGTCCGAGACCCTGGCAGCAAAATCCTTGGTGCTCTTCTCGTTGTCATAATGTTCTGCGGCTGTGCCCCTTGCTTCTCCTACATCTGCGAACTGATTATCGTTCTCGTAGTGTCCATAGTTGGCTCCTGCTTCATCTGAGAACTGGTTCTCATTCTCGTAGTGTCCATCTCTGGCTCCTTCTGCATCTGAGAACTGTTTCTCATTCTCGTAGTGTCCATCTCTGGCTCCTTCTTCATCTGAGAACTGGCTATCATTCTCGTAGTGTCCATCTCTGGCTGCTCCTCCATTTGAGAACTGGTTCTCATTCTCGTAGTGTCTATCTCCAGCTCCTGCTCCATCTGAGAACTGGTTCTCATTCTCGTAGTGTCCATCTCTGGCTCCTTCTTCATCTGAGAACTGGTTCTCATTCTCGTAGTGTCTATCTCCAGCTCCTGCTCCATCTGAGAACTGGTTCTCATTCTTGTAGTGTCCATCTCTGGCTGCTCCTCCATCTGAGAACTGGCTATCATTCTCATAGTGTCCATCTCTGGTTGCTCCTCCATCTGAGAACTGGTTATCATTCTCATAGTGTCCATCTCTGGTTGCTCCTCCATCTGAGAACTGGCTATCATTCTCGTAGTGTCCATCTCCTGTGTATCCGATCGTGTTTGAAAACTGGTTGTCGTTCTGATAGTGGCTTTCTATTGCAAAACCATCTGCCCCTGCACAAGGGGCATCATTTCCAGAGCCTCCATCTGCTGCATTTATATGTCCATTGTCCATCTGGGGTATTCCTTGAAACTTGTAAACAAAAGCGGTTATTGCTGCAATGGTAATGCAACAACCACAGAAAGATACCAGTCCAGCAATGATAAGCTCTGTAGTAGACAGTATGGTAGGGGGGAGATTTGGGGTATCCTTTTTAACAGCAATGTCATCTACTGGTACCATGGCAACCTGGACTGTTGTTGGATGCTGAGGATTGTACTTTCTGGTGCTCCTTTCATTTGGTTTTGTTGTAACATCATCAGATTGAGCCAATTTGTTATCTTGTCTTGCTGTTACGTCCTGATACACTGTAGATGCACTACCGTTCCGGCTATGGTCAGCTGTCACTTTGCATGTGTACGTGCCATTTCCCATCGTGGGGATGTTTAACACAGAGTAGCACATTCCCTTCGTTTCCAGTCTTGTGGTGTTTGACCCTTTACACGACAGTTTGCTGACGTGGGTATTGTTTTTGGAGAACTCGTAACTTGATGACCTGTGGTCTCCGTTTGGTGGTATCCATGAGAACTTCAGACCTTCCTGACAGTCTGTCTGGCAGGTGAAGGAAACGTTACCTGTAACAGTCCCATTGTCTGTGATGATAGACACGTCAGGTGAGGCACACGTCAGGTCATCCCAACGGACATCTTCAATCAGCCTGGAGGTGCCAGTTTTATGATCCACGCACGGAATTTTCCACAGAAATTTCTTATTATTTTCGAGAATGAATTTCTTGATTTCTCTCACACGGCAGTCACACCGAATTTTGTTGTGAATCAAATCCAACCCTTTGATATGCCTGAAGTCTCCAACATTTGTCACAGATGTTATGGGGTTGTTAGTTAATAACATTGTTCTGATAGACTCTGTACTTTGTGGAATGCTAGACAGGCAATTGTTCTTGATAGACATGGACCTAAGTTTGATGAGCCTAGCAAAAGCAGTATTCGCAATATGATATATCTTATTATCGTCCAAGTTCATCCTTACAAGCTGCTCTAGTCCCTTGAACGTTTCTGCCTCCAGTTGCCGGATACTGTTCCGACGGAGATCTAGATCTTTCACACGCGGTAAGCTTTCGAAGCAGCCTGGTTGCAGATTCACAACATGACTGTCCTGTATGCGCAGGTCTGCCAAATACGTTAGACCTTGAAAATCTCCCATCCTGATATTTGTGATATTCTGATGCTGTAGTAATAATTCATGAAGAGTCGGTGGCATTGGTGTGGGGATGGCAAGGAAACTGCAAGCTTTTAAACACCATAGTGCGTCCGGAAATTTCTCACAGCATTGCAACCTAAAGGAAATGGTCGTGGAGATTGTTTCACCCCATATCACAAGAAGTAATGTACATGTGATTAACAAACTTACACAACTTGGGGTCGCCATCTCAGAGTTGTGTCTTCATAAAGATGTCCAATAAGTGGTCATTTAACATCACCATCTCTGGAATTAATCAGTATGTATTAATGTAAGAACTTTGGTCTTTTCCAGATCGGAGTAAACATACTGTACCCTTACTATGAATACAATTCAGAGAGACGAGGTTCCTGCCGGGAAGATGTTTTAGGGCCACCGTCTTGCCACAACCTGGACATTTCCTTGGTCTCTTCTTCTTTGGACTCATCTTAATGTTGGATGACTTCGAAATGTTGACTTGTCTTCGAAAAAGGACGACTTTTTCTTGCTTGGTTTGACGAGCGCCCACAAAGCTGTGGCCTCGCCGTGGCGACAACGACTGAAACTGAACCCATGTGGGCAAGGAAATGAAACCCACATTTGTTCCCGGGCGAGTCTAAATAATCTATTTGGTCTGCGTCCAAATCTGTCCAGAGGGTGTTAGAATCTCTTCCACTCCCCGGACTTTTTAAGGAGAAATTCTCCTGCTTAAATCTCACCAAGGACATTACATAAAATTGTCCTTGATTTTTACAAGACATAGTCTATACATAGTCATATAACTCTGATAGTTGTAGGGTGAAAGAGAAAACGAAAATTCATGAATACAAAATGCCTTAGAAAGATTGTAACATTAGATAGAAAACGGTTATCGCAAGGTACTAAAAAGTATCAATGCAAGCAGTGTATTTTGTGGCTTGTTGTATTCCTGAAAATGGAAAAAATACTGTATAAGACATATGCCAGGACAAAATATATCAATTATTGTTAAACGGAGGCAGAATCAAGTGTATGACAGCCTATCATCATTTTGGCCCAGTCTTTTGTTCCCCTCCTGCATTTTTAGGGGCCAGATTTTGCTGACAGAATAAGCTACGTTTAATAAAATTTCTTAGTGAAAAGATACACAAGCGAGTGTTTCAATTTGATTTTTTTCAATGGCCCTCCCCCAGGCCAAAAAAGAAAAATTCAAAGGCCTTCCCCCAGTGCACCAGCCCTCCCCAGTAGATATCGTCTTCCCCCAGTGCACTAGCCCTCCCCAGTAGATATCGTACAATCCCTTATCATTCGGACATACATTGATGGCACCAAGTAATCTGTCTGGGAATTTCTGGGGAAGACAGATTTGATTGACAGCTCTGTGCCACTACTGCTCACACGAAAAAAAATCTGATTAGTTCCATAACGGAGGTCAGTGACCTGCAAAGGTGTATTTAGCACCGGCTGAATAAAAATTAACTGGGACTATGCGGGTCTAGATGTCTTACTGAGGGACGACTGCGGTACGAGAGATGTCAGTAACCAGAGGAATTACTCTACTATATACTTCAATGGTGTTACGTACTTCCATGTACATGTGTAGTTGGAGGTATTAGGGATATATCTCAAGAACCGCTCGATGTATTGCGATGGATGTGGTTGGTTAGCAGATAGGGTAACCCCGACAATGAAGGTTACTGTTGTTCCTCCTGGCGATTGACCTAAGTACTGCAGCAGCAATTTTGTTTGGATATTATTGGTTGTGCCTGAATGGTGGGACATCACTAGGGTACAGCTCAGCTACAAGCGTAAGCCTGGTTGGCCGCCAGGCAACGTCAAGAGTTTTATACAGTTTTCATTGCCTTGGGCGACTTTGTTGGTCGATATGCCTTACAAGGAAGTTTGTCACTGGAGTCTACATCTAACGCGTCTTCTTAATTTATTATCATTTTTTAGGATACGCACGGATGTGAATTTCCAAGTTTTGCATTGAAAAATGGGGGTTTTCGACAAGGCGGCGTCAGTGTTCCTTTCTGTGGTAAATCTGCTTTCATTGATCAGGCCTGGCGGTAAAAGACAGAGCGGCGAGACAAAACTCAGCGTAACTGTCCACGAGGGCAAAGTCGGTCGCCAGAGTCAGGGCAAGTATCTGGTGACAATGCGCCTTGGCAAGGTAAAGATGCAAACCGCTAAGAAAAAGTCAGATGCAATGATCTGGGAGCATTGTACGAAGTTCGTGCCATGGTCACCAACAGGCCTACTGGTTCTGAAACTTCGAAAGGCGAAGCGCTGCAAAGACACCACAGTTGGTGACTGTCCATTGATGTTGCAGCCGCACTAAAGGCGGGCGGAGGAATGAGGAAGTGTTCTTACAAGTGTCCATTATTCTTGACGGCACGGAGGAGAAAAGTCAGCCTACACAGAACCCAGGTAAGATGCGTCTGTTTCTGTTTCTATGCAGGATGCTCCCCAGGGGAGGTCTTTGCTAAGCTGAAGACCCGGTGCGTCGAAACACCAGCATACCTTGGCAATGACTGATTAGGAAAATAACTTAATATTTAAAAAAAAAAACACTTAGTAAAAGTAAAGAGCTTATAAAGATTGATACTTAATTAATTTGTATACTAAATATTTATATATACTCAGATAGAAAAAAAAATATGAATACAAACCGATCACCCCCTTGCTATCCACACACACACAACAAATCATGAACATCTTACCTTAAAAATCTGGTGTAACATCAAACAGAACATTGATAACACGATTTAACTTACATTAAGCATCTGTATTTAGTAATATAGTATTGAATGCACCATAAAAAATTCCTAACAATGCAGATCCCTGATACTGTATACAAATTGCATACACACCACCAATAAAAGGATTGGCATGATTCTGAAAAGTTTTTGATAAATTTGATTCCACAATACCACATAAAGGAGAATGGTTGATTCCAGAACCTCCCCATGGAGAACAATGGTTGCTTCCATCACTTCAACATATGAGAAGAATAGTTTAAGGGTTCCACTACATCATTGGGCTGATCGTTTTATAACTGTGAAGAAGAAGACCAGATGAATACCAAATTAAAGGTAAAATGACACATGGAATTAACATGGTCTTGTGTAGACATAATGTCTGTTTAGCTGATGAACCCAGAGGTCCTGGGTCTGAATCCCACCTGACATACCATATGACCAGAATGCCCCTGCACTTCCAGAGCAAGTTTTATGGGGGGGGGGGGGGGGGGGCAAACATACTTCTTCCTTACATCACACGCTATCTGCAAACCAAAAAATCAAGATCATAGCATGTCTAGGTCAAAAGATACAAAAAATCAAATTTCTGTTGCAGTACCAAGGTCACTCACCAGGGGGCCCAAAATCGACCTTGACCTTTGTCTTTCCAACTCCTACCCACATACCAAATATCATCTCAGTCCATCTAGATGTTCTAGAGCTGGTCACAAATATCCTGACACACAAACAGACACAAAGACAGACAGGCAGACAGACAGACCGAAAACTATACCTCAATTTTTCATGGAGGTAATAATAAATAAATCATTCATCATGCCATAAGCAGTTCTTCATCTCGCTGGAAAATTCCATAATATAATACCTCAAGACATAAGATGCATATTATGAAAAGTTCCTGGTAATGACAAAATGACCTCATGTACATGTATGACTGCAAAACACTTTCCTATTGGCCAGTAGGGTCCCACCCACACAGCAAATATTTCAAACTCTAATTAGGCCACACCAATCTAATTTCCTGGTTCACAGAATTTAGAAAAAAATTCTGCTGATTGCAGAAGAGGAATATCAACAGAAAAACAGAGGATATAATCTGTATCTAATGGTACACGTACACAGTTTAAGAGTCAATATGGTCAGATACTAGATTTCCTCTAGCTTTTTGTTTTAATCATCATATCTTGCTGAATTTGCACAGAGAAAAGTCAAAGAACTTGGAAAATAAATTGGTGCGAAGAGCCAAACCAATAAATAAATAAATGATAAATAAACATTCATCACGCCATTACATATTAAGCAGTTCTTCATCTCACTTATTAGTCTGCCAGTTTGGAGCACCACACCTCACCCAGAGCCAGCTGGAGAGAATTTGTTTCTTCTGACCAGAGATTTTGCCAGTAACAGTCTGTGAGAGAGCTGGACACATTTCAGTAAACCTGGAGCAGTCTTCGCTTACAAGGCTTCACTTAACGGTGAGTGTTACGAGTCACAAATTACATCTTCTAAGGAGTGAGAAATAAGTTGACAAATGTGGGCAAAATGATGATAGTACATACCATCAAACGGTGGAGTAGATAGCGAACAGTACAATGCAGTATTACATGCATTGCTAATGATCTTATAATTTGGCATTATCATCGATTTTATCCAGGTTATCCAGTCATCCTGATCTAAGTTGAGACTAGAAAAGTTTGCTATGAAGATGATTTGGTTGCTTTTGCAAATAGTGCAGTTGGACAGTCCTAGCTGAACAGTTCTCACCAAAACATTTTCCATCCCATGCACTTATTGTTTGGGAGCACAACATCTGTCATTCTAAGCCTTAGGGAAATATATTTAATTTCATCAATTTCAGATGTTCTGAGTTTTTTTGATAGGATAAGATATTTTCCATCCCAGCAAGCAATTTTCTGTCCCAGACGGAGACAGGTTCAGAAGACAGCCCTGTTAGTTTCTAATGATAACAGCTTGATTGCCCTAACCATAATAAGACCATGCCCAAAGCTTAATTGCAAACAAAGTAAAACAGTGGTATATACTACTAGTATACAGAATATCTGACAAAGAAGGAAAATGAAGTATACAGATAAGTTAAAACAGAAATGACATCTAGTGAAGTATTTAACTTCAAAAAGAGGAAAAAACGGGGAGAGGAAATTTTCACATGTCCATAATTTTCATAGATAAACAGTTTAACATTGGACCACTTTCAAAAGCAAGATTATTTCTTGTCAGTCGTCAAGGTGTGAAAAAGTTGGAAAAATAAACAATTCTTTCTAAGAGTACATCAAACATGTATGTACACACACAACCACTCAATCTGATAATTAGTCTACTTCGCTCAGAGGGGGATCAGACCTGCTTCTCTTCCAACAGACTTCTTTCTTAGATCTTTAATCTTTGTTCATAATATCAGTATTGCAGATAGAGTTACCTGAGCAGTAGTACCTCTGAATACATTGATTTTACAGAATGGAGTAAAATCACATTATCTAATAGCTAGACAAAGTAGGTAAGACATTAACAGTAACGTTACATAAACAAAATAAAACAAATAAGCATTAATGATTTGTTATGTACTAGTAGTCTGATAGTATGAAGTAGGAAGGAGTTGTGTAGTCGTAATATCATTGTGCAGGGGTTTTAACATCTACTATGTGTGCATGTCTGAACTTAATATTTTGCTGTTGCATTTATGAAGTATGTGCCGCTGTAATGGGTTTTTGGAATGGGAATATTATTTTTCTTGGGTTTAATTTTTTTTCCAAATTTGAAAAAAAAGGGTCAGGAAACACAAGAAGCAACAAATTGAATTGGTGTGGTCTAAACAGTATCTAAAGACAATTCAATCTCTATGACTAGATAAGGTTCGAAGACTTCTTCATGTATCATATGCAGAAAACCCATACTTTCAAGTATCTTAAGAACACCTTAAGTAAACAATGCTGCCAATTTCAATGACCATACAATTTTTTTCCAGTACAAATTGCCATCGTTGTAGTAGCAAAATTAGTAGAAGAAAAGTATTACACTCAAGAACAGCACGAGAGCAATTTATCTTGTCCTCTTTTTTATGATTTTCATGTCTCATTTTTAAATTATGATTTTGATTGCACTTGATATGTACATAGCACTATGCTCAGTTTATCTAAGCTATCTGATATTCATGTCAATCATGATTACTTTTGGAGTTACTTACTTTGTAGATAAGACCAGTACACATTGCCCAAATCTTAAGCTAATCCTCTTACAACAGTTGATGATGATTAGTACTTAGAAGCAATACGATCATTTTACAACAAGTATAAAACATGAGACAAGGTGCAAGTTGTACTCGGAATTACACCATAGCCAGATTTTCAGCACCAGGGACAGTTGTTGCTGAGCACTTGTCAGGTGTTTGGATCACAGCCAGTGTGGAGCGTAATGATTTGAATGGTTGTCAGCTGAGTGTCTCATTCTGTATCAGCCCTCAGGCATTGTTCTCTTATGAAATGATTTATTCGGCTGTATAGTGAGAAATACAGCCAGGGCTGCCCTCCTAGCCGGAGGCTATTATCAAGGGGTAGCCCTGGTAAGATTACTGGTGTAAGATATTTCTGTATCGGTACATCTGTATCTATAAAGCCGGTATAACCACCCTTCAGCGTAACACACCAGCGTCTGTATCTGTATCTATATAGCCGGTATAACCGCCCTTCGGCGTAACACACCAGCTTCGCAGGCACGCGGCGCGGTAGCAGCTGGTTATATTACACTGAACGACCCGTCACACCTAACTTTTGCACATCTATCTGCAAGCGTTCTTTAAAGCTATCCAGAGAAGATGCCTTTACTGTGCTTGGTGATAACAAATTCCACTCTACGATAGTTAACAGCATTAACGTTATGCTTACCAATATATGAGGTTTGTTTCTTGAACTAGGTTATACAGATAACGCAAGATACGGACAACTTTGACTACAGAGGCAAGCTGTGCTTGTCAAATACAAGTAAAACTTAAATTTATTGCTGAAAAAAACAGGATTGCACCAAATTATCTTTTTAATAAGATCTCATTCTGGCTTTTTTACCAGACACAATGAGCCAGTCAATCACAGGAGAAAACAATCCTACAAATCATATGGAGCAAGAAGGACCAACAAGCCCATTACAAGATAATCCAGAACCTGATGATGTTCATGTGCTAGATGCAGAAAACACTGCAGGGTCAACAAGAATGTCAGCCTGCCTTAAAGTCTCTCCAAAAAACCAAGGAGAGGAAATGTTCAGAGGACAAAATCCAATTTACCTTACCAATCCAGAGGAGCTGACAAGCCCATTACAAAACGAAGAGGCCACGTATGTAACTGGCAATGAACCTGAATATACAAGTCAGTCTGATATGATCACGAATGAACATTTTTATGTAATTCCAGAAAATAATGATTTGCCCTCCCCATCTGCTGATGTATATTTTGTATCTGACAAGAACAATACTGAAGAATCGGCCATGTTCACTGCCTCTGCTGAAGAACTAGATCCCAATGATCATGAACAAACTGAAGAAGAACCTAAAGTCAAGCAAGCAGGCAGTACAGTTGCCGTGACTTCAAACACCAACAGAGATGCTGACAGATCTCAGCCCGACACTTCAGAAGATGATGCTAACGATGAAGCCTGCCGTAAAGACCTCTATGACGATGGCGACATCCAACCGTACGCTGTTGCAGACATGTGCGATCACGAAACATATCTTCACACAGCAGCTTCAAGAGCACGGCAGACAGAGGAGCGTAGTAATGCTGAACAAACAGGCAGTGACTCTAATGCACAGGAGGCTCGGAATTTCCACAGCAAATTTCCAAACCCAATGTACAGAGCAAACGTTCCCCAACAGGCCTCGGAAGACACAGGAGTACATGATATTCAGACTCCTTCAATTGATCCAAATGAACTTAAAGGCAATCCGATGTACGTACCAAATGCTGGGCAGCAGGCCCCAGATGACGCAAATGGTAAGATGACTGACACAAACTTGTTGTATTTCTGGACAGCACAAAGAGCAAGGCCCACCTTGTTGTTCAATACATACATTTTGTACTTGGAACCCAGGTTTTCGCCAACACAGTTGAGCATAGGCTGTGATTTGTATTACGTATATGCTGTGATTCGGGCCCCTGCACTGTGTTTTAACCAGTGGCTTTTCTGTTATTTTAGTATGAAATGTTGGCTTTACTTCATTGAATTTGGCCCTCAAAATGGCGGAAATTATTTTTGAGGGTTATAGATTTCAAAATTTTCAGAAGGAGGATGCCCTCAGATGCCCTTACAATGTTCATGCACACCCCACATGGATTAAATACTCAGATGCCCACAACACTGTGAAAACACTGGAACCTTTCTTTTATTAAATCTGTCATCTGTACATGTAATAATCTTATAAATGATGGTCTAAATTCTTCTCTATATTATCCTGCAATTGTGTTTTCATAATTACATTATGCCAAAGGAGGGATATGAATGAAAGGAGTCCAAAACTCCACAAGGGGGTGATTATTTTCCGAAAGATATTAATTTTAGGACGTAAAATAGCCTTGCAACTTCACATTATACGATAAGTTTGTTTTTACTTATATCACAAACTCACTGGTTTAACTTTGATTATCAAACAAACAGGCTGTTGTGCAGTCCATCGATGTTACTTGTTAGCTGCTTTGATGGTTGCCCTGCTCCTCATTGGACCTGCGGTCACAGGAATCCTCAAAGTAAGTGTTTGTAGCGTGAGATCGCGTGGCGCAGCGGTACTGAAAATGAGTACCTAGCTTTGGTTAGGGCCATCCCTTGGATAGGACATTAAATGGAGGTCCCGTCTTTGGGGAGAGCCACACCTCGAGCACGTTAAAGAACGCACCACATGTGCAATGGTGCAGTGTGAGT
Source organism: Branchiostoma floridae (assembly GCF_000003815.2). Lineage (NCBI taxonomy): Eukaryota > Metazoa > Chordata > Leptocardii > Amphioxiformes > Branchiostomatidae > Branchiostoma > Branchiostoma floridae. Next base: position 33,794,784 of record NC_049979.1, on the reverse strand, counting down.
GGTTTAAAACCTACCGTTCCTGGCTGCAACTGGGGCAATTACTGTCGTATCGAGGAACAGCATTAATACACCTAAAACAAAAAGAGTGTGACAGCCACACACTGTTTTGAAAAAAAGATGGGCCATGATTTTTGTACACATAAGGAACTCTCTGACATGACTACAGTGGATGAGCATGCTTGTGGATACATTCCTGTACAATTCCTAGAATTCTTGCACACAATTCAGACTGCACGCAATACCGTACCATTAGGCTAACCCCTAAGGCATCGCCAAAAACAGTAAATGTTAAAAGGCTCTGATATAATGATACCTTTTTTTATGTAGAGCATCAGAGGTACCAACCAAACCAACCTTCAAGTTGGTAGCATCAATGGTACCAACCATCCCAACCTCGGTAGCATCGAAGGTACCAACCCACCCAACGTTGGATTCATCAATGGTACCAACCCACCCAACCTTGGTAGCATTGATGATACCAATGCACGAACACTTCGTAACATCGATTTTACCAACACACCGACCTTTGGTAGCATCAATTATGGTACCAACCCACGCGACGTTGGAAGCATTGATGGTACTAACCCACGCGACGTTGGTAGTATCGATGGTACCAACCCACGCCACGTTGGTACCATCGATGGTACCAATCTACGCCACGTTGGTAGCATCGATGGTACCAATCCACACGACGTTGGTAGCATCGATGGTACCAATCTACGCGATGTTGGTAGCATCGAAGGTACCAACCCACCCACCCTTGGTAGCATCAATGGTACCCATGGTACCAACCCAGTCAGTTGCAACATTGGTGGTACCTACCCACTCATCAAAGGTAAGTAATAAAAGTTCAATCTAAGCTTAGGTAAAAAAAGTTATAATGTTCAATCTAGTCACAGTTTTTCACAACATCTGCTCACCGACACCTGATTTCTTCTTCATAGTCCAGATGTCAGAAAAATTTCCCGACAAGTCAAAATCATTTACCCAACAGCTCCTGCTTGCATTTTAACTGCCAACTACTCCATTATTACATGCTGGTGTGCAGACAAAGATGAAGGGAAGTAATAAATTACCATGCACTTTTTTAACAAACAAACTACTGTTTCTTCAAATGGGTTGAACATTTAATTCAGCCGAGGCATTTCAGAACAATAATCATTTTCGATAATTTGACCGTAAACTGGTAAACTAATTTGACCGTAAACTGATAACCTTGTGTTAGACTGTTACAAAAATGGCGGAAGGAGACAAATCTCAATGTTCTCATTAGTATTTGAATTTTGAAAAGTTTATAAAAATTCACATTGAGATAATAGAAATTCATGAAATGAAGCTATCATCGATACAGAAAGAGCCTGCCAAATGGACACAATGCACCTGTCTTGCCCAGCAGACAAGTTGCTTGTGATTGACGATGCCTTCTTTGGACGGAGGACCAGACAGACCATGAGCGGCTGTAAATGTGGCTGGTTCAGCCGATGTAACTTGGATAAGTGTGGAGAAATGGAGGCACGGTACGTAGAAGTACCATAGACTGACCTACAATAATTCCACCCCTGACACCCCTAGTGCACTCCTGTTTATAAGAATTGCCCTACAGGGCAAGTACTACAAACAAATTCTACTTGCCACAACCTCAACTTTTCACTGACCCAAAAATTGTATCATTTTTACACATTTTACTTGTACTTTTACAATACAAGGAAATCCTTCTATTTTTCTTTAAAAAAAACATGTAACAATGTTTTAATTATTTACAAGACATATTTACAAGGATTCTTCAAGCTTGCTTAATTTACACCTTAGCTTAATGCCTAGTGACTTCATATTAAACATGGCAGCCGTTTTGGAACTTGGCATCTTGGCTTGCCAAAAATGATATTTTGATAAGCAGAAAAGCAAACATTACGGAAACGTGCAATTGTTAACACTTAACAAAGATTATGCACTGTTTGCTTCTCAAAAGATCACGTGTTTATTAACCGGGTAATCAACTTGATTACCTGGCAGCAGGAATCAAGACCTATGATTTGTAAGATTCAATGTTTTATAACATCAAAAGGGTGTATATTTTGTTCAGTGAATAACAAAGAGGTGAGGGTTGCTTGTAATCAGGAACTGTTGCATTTTAGTGTCATTGATGACAAAAGCACTGTATTGTCATTAATTTTGTACCATCATGTATCTTGCAGTAGACAATTGCTAAACAGGGCTGAAGTCGTTGTAAGGAGGACATGTCAGGGTTTGCAGCAGTGCAACGTGGAAGTGTTACTCTCTAGGTTTAAATTTGGTAACCCCTGTCCAAAAACGAAGAAGTACTTGGAGGTAACATACCATTGTGAAGGTGGGCACCAATATCTATTTCTCTTCTAATTGCAGGACTGTGTATCTAAACTAAACTCGGCACAAAATGTTTGGAATATCAACTTTGGCTGATCATATTTCCGTTGTTTCTGCATCGAATGTAATGTGTTATATATCAATAGAAAGCGTGTGTAATTTCCTTTCATATGGTATCAAACTCTTTCTGACTATAAATTTGTAAAACGAGCACAAATTGAAATTTGGGCACTTTTTTCGTGACCCACTGACGTAAGTAGCCCTGGTGCTCGTTTTACGAGTTTGTAATCATAAGGAGTTTGATACCACATGAATGAAAATTAATCACGCTTTCTATTGATATACAACACATTAAAATTGATGCAGAAAGAACAGAAATATGATCAGCCAAAGTTGATATTCCAAACTTTTTGTGCCGAGTTTATTTTCAGGTACAGATCACAAAGTGGTACAAGTGTATGTGTCACACACAGCCAACCATGTTCTCCCAACCTTCTCCAGACCATAGTTGGGAGTTAAGCCCCTGTCACACATAGCCGACCATGGCCTCCCAACCTTCTCCAGACCATAGTTGGGAGTTAAGCCCCTGTCACAGACAGCTGACCATGGCCTCCCAACTTTCTCCAGACCATGGTTGGGAGTTAAGTCCCTGTCACACATAGCCAACCATGGCCTCCCAACCTTCTCCAGACCATAGTTGGGAGTTAAGCCCCTGTCGCACATAGCTGACCATGGCCTCCCAACTGTCTCCAGTATATGGTTGGGAGTTAAGCCCTTGTCACACATTAACCAATCTCCAAGCTGAGGTTAGGCTCCGACTGTTTTTTCGACGTTTTCTTTAGGCGTTCCTATCGGGCTTTCTATTTTGTACCGTTTTGTTGATGTCTCGTGGCCGTGAGACATCAAGAAAACGGTACAAAATAGAAAGCCTGATAAAAATACCAAAAAAACGTCAAAAAACAGCCAGAGCCTAACCTCTGCTTGGAGAGTACTTAATGTGTGAGTCTCAAGGGCCTTTAACTTTTAACATGACTACACAATGACTTCAACTGTCTCTTGTAGTGGTAAATGATCATCTTAGTTTGTATCAAATATTTTCCTCATCTCCATCTTCCATCATAGGTCCATGATCATGATTCAATTCTATGGATGACATCCACACACGCATCAAGTTTGGTCCATTTCCGAAACACAACGTTACGTCAAACTATACTGTAAATCGAACAAGATTTAAAGCACCTGCAAACTGAGTAAAAATATGAGGTGAATTTCCAAAAATATTGCAAGATGGATACTTAAATTTGTCTAGAATGCCAAAGTAAAAATTTTTTAGGAAGGTGTGAAACAACAAAAGTGAATAGTCTATAATAGTCTGGATAGGATTTACCTATAGATTAGTTTTGTAACTTTTATAGTGTAAAAAGTGGTGCCCACTTTTCTAAGTGTTTTACTTTCTTTGTTTTCCCTGCAGAAAAGAAAGAAAGGGTCAGTTCCCGAGTAAAAACAGAGGGACTGGCTGTGTCCTCCAATAACGAGATATTTGTGACCCACCAGAAAAGAAAATTAATCCAAGTCTTAAGTATGAAGGGTGTTAAACTTCGCAAAATCCCTACAGGAGACATGAAACCATGCGGTATAGCCACAGGCCTCAACAACTCCCTGTGGGTCGTTTTGCCAGGAGGCCGCGAAAATCGCCTCTTTTATAAAAATGCTGTCAGTCAGTACAGCAAAGATGGCCACGTCCTTGCCAAGTACAATTGCAACGGCCGATTCAGAATCCATGGGATTGCAGTGGACAAGCTTTCTGACAATATCATACTGACCATAGATCGACATTCTAGTGGAAGCTACCATTGGGAAGCCGTGTGGTTCCATCCAACACAAGGGACACCAACATGTAACATGAGCAAGTATGGGTCGATAGACAGGACAGGCACCAGAGGCTGTCATGGTGGACAAGAGAGGGAACACCTTCCTAGCAGACTGGTACAATCATCGTGTTTTGAAGTATGACAAGGATGGAGTCTACCTTTCCAGTTTCGGCAGTCGAGGCACTGGAGCGGGGTATCTTAACGGGCCCTCCGGAATCTGTGTGGATAGTTTGGGCCGTGTGATTGTGGCTGATAGTGGTAACCAGCGAGTGGAGATGTTCACAGCTGAGGGGGCTCATGTCTGCACTGTTGCCTACATCAGTAGACCAGTGCGTGTTGCTATAGGTGGGGAGGGGCAGCTTGTAGTGTCCAATTCAGCCTCTGTAACAATCTTGCCCAAACATTAAAGCCACACGCACCCATTTGCTTCCCACCCATTCAAACCTTCACTCCATTCTTGTCATACATCACAATTCACTGTTTTGACCAATTGAAATTACTTGTTGAAAAAAGAGAATGTCGTAATAAAGATTCAATTGAAATCAAAGAGTTAATACTATATACAAAAATATAATATACAGAATGATCAAGAGAATGTGATATAATTGATGTCCATGCAAATGACAAAATGTGAATCACCATTAGAGTTGAACTACATGTACCTAATACTAAAGATCAACTATGTTGTGTTATACCATCAAATAATTTACGTATTGAGACTGCAGGCCTATTTCACTCTCAAGTCCATTCAAGCTCCTTCCAAGGATAACAACAATTCAGATGTACTGTATAAAAGCACTGTACTAAAAAGAGGACTGTTGCAAAATATGACTACTAGTACACAAATACCAAGTTACATGCAGGCCATGCCAAGCGTGCAACTCAGACTGGCAGATGGTCCAAGTCCAAAATATCAGTAGAAACGATATGAGTTTGGAAACTTTCCGGGCACATGTACACTGATGCCTCGGGTCTTTCTTTTTTATCCATATAAGTCTTGGAGTATGTAGCCTGTGTTCATTCACAGTTTATCTCAGTCACTATTCTACTCATAGCAAGACGGGAAGCGAACAGCAGACGATTGATTGTGTTACAACTGTTGTCAGCGTGGGTGACGAAAAGGCCATGGAGTCTTCACGAAACGTTTTACAGATTTACTTGACTGAAAACTGTTAAGTCAAGGGTTAGTATAACTGCGATTTGGTGTTTATCTGCACGTTTCTAGTCAGGATGAGGCTTCATACAGGCGTTTGATATCATATAGGGTTCGAATAACACATTACAGACTCTACTGTACGTTCCCCACGTGGGGGCTGTCGGTATGACCGTGAGGTCCGTGCTGCTAGCTTTTGGATGTGAGCATTTTCAATAATGGGGGTGAAATGTCGTGCTGAGACATGATTCAAAATGACACGTGTTCTGATTGCCGCCCAATTTAGATTGACAAAGACTGGAGATGTACTTGAAAGAAGGACACTTCAGGGCATATAGGTTGCCTTAGACGGACACTTTATTAATTTGTTTCATATTCTCTGTGATGATAAAAGTGTAATGTGAGGATGTAAAGTATAATTTCTTGAAACTCCAAACGCTGCCCCTCTCCCACGAATTATTTAATGGCTTGAAAACATACCGGAAGATTGATTAACTTGTCGCTGCAATGTGCAATCTTTGTGTGATCAAACTTACAAGGTTTTAAGTCGTATACCTTACCGATTTTGTAAATCACTGAAAAGACCTTGCGTACCGGAGCTAGTTTTTGACTGACAGATGGGTTTTGAAAAGTGTCGGATTAAAGTTGCATCCGATTAAAGTTCCGTGCCGTTACTTTAAACGTTATCTTATGTATCGACACGATTCCAAAACTTTGCATAGAATCTATAACAATCCTGGCGAGAAAAATGGAATTCAGGACTTTCAAGCATTCAAGCAATGTCATAGATGGTTATTTTGAATCTTTGTATCATAACCTCAGACTACTGTTTAACATTGACGACAGAAGTACCACAGAGTGGAGTTCAAAATTTTGACATTGTGCATAAATGAATCCTGGTAAATCAGGAGGGGTAATTTCACTATCTGGTGTTTATTGTATGGCATTTATTTGTTCATGAGAGAAACAGCACTGTATCGTGGAAAGGGGTATCTGAATCTGATGGTCACGTTTCCAGGGATCATCATTTTGTTCATGCCTACCTTACTGGCCTTTCTAAATCGCCTAGCGGCTCGCTTGGGGGGGGGGGGGGATTCGTCGCTATCGCTCCATTGGCGGGTGGAAAAATCGTGATTGATTGTTGGTTATAATATTACAACGTTTGTAAAACATTTTCAGATACACAATAAGTGTAATGATCGTATATGTCAGGCATGACAATTTGTGCAAATGATTTCCATTTTGGTTTGTAAAGTTTCTCGTATTTGTTATGCTTTATGCCAGTCAATAAAAGTTGCTGGTATTCACACCAAGCAATTAGTGTGGAGTGATTATGGGTTCTTTCTGAATAACTATAACGGCCGAGAAGGTAGGCATAAATTCATTTTCGTGAAACAAAAAGATGATTTTTTTTTCAAAAGCTGATAGGAGGAGTTCATCTGTCTTAACTATCGCCTAAATGTGAAAAGGCAAGCCCTGAATATTGCTTTGGAGGAACCTGCCGGGACAGAAAACCACGGTGCTGGTAAAATTTGTCTGTGGTTCTGACGTTTGTATCAATGTAGAAGACTTCCTCTGCTTTCCCTTTAGTACTGAAAAGGTATTCAAATGCCAAACGGCGCCGGACATGTTTAATGTGTGTAGAAACGAAAAATAAAAGCGTTTATCAAGAAATATACACAAAATATGCTGATCTGATGACTTGTTTTCACGTTCTTTTTGTTTTGTTGTCTACCATAGTGTACATTTGTTAAAAAAACGGTTTGGAATTGTGATTCTAGCTTTATGATTAGATGCTTATTCTGTGTTGCCTCACATACGTGAGAAGAAACGTATGTGATTAGCAGATTTATCCACCGCTCTAACATGTGCATACATGAATTTTTCAATAGTATTTTTCAGCTTTTCATAGCGTGTGTGGGCGGTCACCGGTGGATTGGTCTACCCGTGCGGAATGTTCACTCCGACTTGGACCGTACCGAGTTATCAAACTCGTGCTTGGGGGATTAGAGTACAGCTATCCGCGCGTGTACGCATGTTTGTTACCTTCGCCAAGAAGGTTATGGTTTGGGTAGCGTTTGTATATATGTATGTATGTGTGGACGTGTGTGTGTGTGTGTGTGTGTGTGTGCGTGTGTGTGTGTGTTTGCAGAAGACCAGCATAACTCAAGACCGCCTGCATAGATTGTATTGATATTTGGTATGTGGGCAGGTCTTGGTGCCACCTAAAAGCGATGAGATTTGGGGGCCCTTAGCGGCTTTTATGGTATTAACATCTAACATCTAGGTCTGACATCTCAAGTTCTGGACATGATTTTTCGTAGTAGCTGTTTAGGCCGAGAGTAAGTGGTGTAGGATTGACCCCCTAGCGGCTTGCTTTGGAACTCCGTGAATAGTTTCATCTGGTTGGTACGTCACTGAATAAAGAGACTCTTTTTACACAACCATTGCTTTATTCACACCGACGTTTCGATGACTTTCTGTCATCTTCTTCAGGGCAATTCTGACTGGTTGAAATTGTACTGCAGGACAGGTGTCGCTGCTTACAGTTCAGATGCGGTCACAAAACGTGAAGTATTTACATATGTACAGACAGGTTTATCTTACAGGTAAATATTTACAATGTGATCACAAAGGAGTGTAAAGCATCAATGGTGATGGATTCTCCTGTCGGCTGTCGACGGATGAGTAGGCAGGCAGCCAGTCACTTGTCCAGGTGTCTCCTCATGTGGGAGTGAAGTCCTATTCTGGAGGCGCAGGAGCGGCCGCAGGTGCTGCAGATGAAGGAGCTCGAGCTTACAGGCACAGAGCCCTGTTTCCTCCTCTCCTTCTTCTCATGTATGGTAGCAGCTCTTTTCGATTCAAAGGCCATGATTCCTGACCTACACTGTCTCTTCCAGTCTGTTCTATCATGAGCAGTTTCTTCCCAAGAGTTAATGTTTATATTGCAACTCTTAAGGTTTGCTTTCAGTGTGTCCCGGTATCTTTTAAAGGGTCTACCCTACTTGCGGTGCCCTTGCTTCAGTTGACCATACAGTATGTTCAACATCAATAACAGTTGCCAATTAACGGTGAAAAGATGTAACAGTTCATCTACTTCTTAAGAATACTGTCCCACACATGACTGAGTCTGTATCCCCCCCTCATCTCAGTTCATGACTCATGAATCCACTCCAGTCTGCATTAGGCATGTGCATCATACTTCACAAACTACTATAAGCATAATGTGCATCAATTAGGACAAATGTAACATGATGATTACAACCACTACAAGTATTGTATCACATAGAGTCCACGCTATCATTCTGAATTTGATATGATGAAAGTTTGATATAAATGAACATACTGGACTCTACATATATTCCATATTGTGACTCTAGTTGATAGAACATTTAGTACTTCAAGATACTGGCAAGATTTCCGTCCAAAAATGCTGCGTATTCAAGAACTGCGCTACAGAATGTTATCCTTAGTGGAAAATCAACATGTTTGTAACAGTTGGTATCGTTTGATGACTGTTTAGTAATATTTACCCTACGAATCATAATCCTCATATCAATCAATAACTTTAACGTTTCATATGTACGCATACGATTTTAGTCATTTCTACGTGCTCAATTGGTTTTTGCAGTTTCATCATTTGGAACATTGTGTGAATAATGGATTTGTATACATAGGAGGGAGGTCAATCATCCAAAATCTGGCTAAAAGCAGGCATCACTGCGGTGAATAACATTATGTGTGAAAATGTTTTTTCTGGAAGTAGAGACTTTAGTGCAAATTTGATATTGATATGGAATCTTTAAATGTGATTAATTGTAACTCTTTAGAATCTCCAGTAACCATTAAATGGAATTCCTTTTGACAACAACCGGTAGAATTATATACCGGAAGAAACCATTAGCTTTCAACTTACAAGACCTACATGCAAACACATGATTTACACATTTGCTGTGCCTACCAGTCAGCCAGAAATCCTACAATATATTGAAAACAAGAATGAATAAAAAAGATAAACACTTTGCCATTCAAGTGTACAAAGAGCACAAAAGTACAATAGTTTTAGTACAATATCATTCACAGTTTTTACCCACAAACTGATTTACATCATTCATTTTATTTAAAGAAGATGCGTGTAAACGGGCCAAGCAGTTGTCCCTTTTGTCCATAAAAGTAATAACACACATATTCATAGATTGCCAAAATGTCAAGTCTTTTTGGCAAGAATATGACACATTCCTGGTGGAATGATGTCACACACTCCCAAGCTTTAATAAAAGGTAGATAATGCAAGGACACATGGCACTCAGTTAAACACAGTTGTGCTGAACGTCAAGTATGATATCTTTAAAATCACGTCATGTAGTGAAAAACTCTGATTACATAACATACTCTCAAAGCTACAAAAAGAATATTTACTGTTACCACTACACTGCAATAAATGTTTCTGTCTCTGCTACTGCTGTACCCTGGTGCTTAAATAAATAAAGAAATATGTGTAACGTTACCAGTATTTAATTGTTCTGTCTATTTTAGTGATCTGGAAGAACAGTGATGGATCTCTACTATGTTGTATGTTAGTCTGTTAGCAACGAAACCCACCGTCTTATGACGGTTTAGTCATCGTTACTCAAAGGAGTAATATTTCCCATTTACGGAGATGTAGCATACGGTTCAATCTTTTCATCGTCATCGCAAACTTCTCGGTTATGGTAAACATGTTCACCGGAATCGGAACCAGTGCTGATATTTTCTATGTGTTCAGAGTTGATTTCTCCACCTTTTGGAACATCACAGAGACCATACTGAGGTACTTCGCAACTAACCGACTCTGCATACGGTTCAATACTGTTATTACCTTCTTCCTGATCATGAGCCCGGGCAATGTTAGTGGGTTGCCCAGCCAGAATGTTCTGGTTAACAATGTTGTTCACATCTAGGCGAGGCGCCATGTTGTTTGTGTTATCAGTTGGTTTCCTAACCGTTGCTGAATAAACAGCTAGCACCAAAACACACACAAGACTAGTCGTTCCAACAACCCGTATTGGTAGGTCTGATGCCATGGCAACGTGCTGTGGGATGGAGTCACATCACTTAAGGTCATTGTTGCCATCAAGGTAGCTTTACTTACGCTACTTTGTACGTCAGAGGGACGTATAAAGTAGCTTTCCGGTGCATGATAGGTTCCGACTTGTTTTGATTCCTCACTCCCTAGTTGTGGATCTTTCGTCACTGGGGACAACATGGACGAAGTTAAGACTAAGTTAAGACGAAGTTAAGTCCTTCTGCGGGACAAGACCTGTTAGGATTACAGGGATTTGGTTTGAACAAATTAATTTCAGCTGTCGGATCCCAGACTACGTAACATGCTGAGATATTGATATATTCATGCAACCTGTGAAGCTCTACGTTCTCTACTATAGGGGGTGTTTTACAGCGGAACAAAGACTGGTCTCTGTACATGGCACGTGCAATGTCACTCCCTCGGAGGGACTCTACGCATCTTGGTGACGTTTTCTTTCGACATTTCTCTGCAAAAACTGCGATATCAATGAGCCAAATCATGTTGCAATCACAATGGAAAGGGTTACCTCCTATGACAGGTTCATATTGTATGCTTAAACCATTTGGCACCTGTGCGTCCCACCCAACATCGCACATAGACAGTACCTTTAGGCTGTTGTATGAAACGTCCACCCTTTTCAAGTTAGGCCAGAATGACTTCACATGATAAAGGTTGACACAGGAAAGCTGATTATGTGACAAATCCAACGATACTAATCTTGACATGTTCTTCAGACAGTACCACGGAAAGTAAGTTATTGCGTTGTTTCTGAGGTTCATCGTCTTCAAGTACGGCAGGGAAATGCAGGGAAATGTGGTCAAGGCGTTATTGGGAAGCTGAAGCTCAAATAGGTTTGAAGGCAGGTCTTTTGGAACACTCCTTAAGCCTTTGTTGTCACAATATATCAGGGATAAAAGAGAATGTGGAGTCCCACGTAACTCATTGTTGTGCCAGTTTTGACCGTTACATCCTTGAGATCGCAGTTTTGAAAGTGCTGATACTTCGCAAGTACACGGTACATTCAG
>NC_049979.1:33769969-33782970 GCF_000003815.2 Branchiostoma floridae | reverse complement strand
TCAATTTACAAAACTTACACACAAAACTGTTACACATATTAATTAAAACAGTAATGTTTTCCCCATAACTTACATATTGATATAAATCTCATAGATAAAACTACTTGAACAACACCGCACTACGAATGTCCCCAACAGGGAGCGATCCATGGTATACCGGTAACGGACATACTGCTTACTATCGGAAATGGATTTTGGGGTCGACATGCCTTACAAGAAAGCTTGTCACTGGAGTCTACATCCACGTCTCTACCTAATTTAACTTGTTTAATATAATAAACTATGCGTCTAGCTTCCAATGCCAATGCCAATGATGGTATTTCAGTACCGTGAAAATTGACATGTTACAGATGCTGGTGTTTGAGTACCGTGAAAGTGCAATGTCACTGATGCTGGTGTTTCAGTACCGTGAAAATTGACATGTCACTGATGCTGGTGTTTCAGTACCATGAAAATTGACATGTCACTGATGCTGGTGTTTCAGTACCATGAAAATTGACATGTCACTGATGCTGGTGTTTCAGTACCATGAAAATTGACATGTCACTGATGCTGGTGTTTCAGTACCGTGAAAAGTGCAATTTTACAGATGCTGGTGTTTCAGTACCATGAAAAGTGCAATTTCCCTAATGCTGGTGATTCAGTACCATGAAAAGTGCAATGTCACTGATGCTGTTGTTTTTGTACCGCGGGAAGTGAACTGGTGTCGGTATTTTCCTGTCTTTAGCAATCCAACATTACTGAAAACCTGATGGATGAGAGCATATGTTGTAACAGATTTCACACCTTGGAAAAAAATATGGAAAATAATGGTCACAAAGTGCATCAATATACCTAACAGCTAAAAGCCTAACTAGGTCTAAAGCTATAGATGTGAGTCTGCAGTACGCGCTTTCGGACTCAGAGTTGATTTACAACCTGAGAGTAATTTCATCACGGTAATAAAACATCATCCTATAGTATATTTGTTCCTGGAATACAACGATAGCAACGTGTAATCATACAAGAAATGAAACATAGACTAGTGGATGAAGTTAATCGGCAAATGCGTACGTTTTGCTGAAGGTTATTTAGCACCGTTTTTAGGGATGATGCTAATAAAAAAGGGTGCTACTAAGACTGAAATCGGATTTATCTGACTATTCGAATTGCTTTACAAGACAGTCGTAAAAGACATTGCTTCACATCTCCGTAGGAGTCCGTACAATACTGTATTCGAACACCTTCACTACACATTTCAGGGTCACTGGGGTCAAGGTTATCAATGCCATGTTCCACGGAGCACTCGCGATTGTCACGGAGTGTTCTAGAACTGCATTTATCCACGCTGTAGCACAGCAACCAAACATAACGCCACTGTTGACCGAGGATACGCACGGATCTCTCGAGCTCCGCGTTTTGTCGAAGTGAATTCACATTGAAAAATGGGGGTTCTCGACAAGGCGGCGTCAGCGTTCCTTTCAGTGGTACACGTGCTTTCATTGCTCAGGCCTGGTGGTAAAAGACAGAGCGGTGAGACAAAACTCATCGTAACTGTCCACGAGGGCAAAGTCGGTCGCCAGAGTCAGGGCAAGTATCTGGTGACAATGCGCCATGGCAAGGTAAAGATGCAAACCGCTAAGAAAAAGTCCGATGCACTGATCTGGGAGCATTCCACGTCGTTCGTGCCATGGTCGCCAACAGACCAACTGGTTCTAAAACTTCGAAAGGCGAAGCGCTGCAAAGACACCACAGTTGGTGAACTCTCCATTGATGTTGCAGCCGCACTAGAGTCAGCGGACGGTTTACCACAGAAGTGGTGGTACATCATGGACCGACCCAGCAAAGGCGGGCGGAGGAATGAGGAAGTGTTCTTACAAGTGTCCGTTATTCTTGACGGCACAGAGGTGAAAAGTCACCAAACACAGAACCAGGGTAAGAGGCGTCTGTTTCAGTTCCTATGCAGGATAATTTTGTATGTCACGCTTTCGTTGCCGTTGATGGGGAAAGACGAGCTAGTATTTTTCATTCCTACCACAGGCAAGGATACATATGAAAATGACGACTTAATGAACATTTTCAAAGAAGCAGAAGGTTAGGGCAAATTTGAAGGGATTTGTTTGTTTAAAGTCCCGATGAAACGGCACTAGCCTATATCTTACATTGAAAAAATGAAATGATAGAAACACACAGTATACTTATCATATCTTTGTACTCAGACCCAACCAAGCCTCCCGAGGAGACCGTTGAGGCATCCGTACTAGGGAAGCCGGAGACTCTGTCGGAGCTGCAGAATCACCAGGTCAAGGCGGTGGCAGTTTCCGAAGAAACGCAAGCGGACACGCCCCATGACAGCAGTGCTAAGGACAGCAAACCACCGTCCGTCACCGGCGACATCGCAGACGTCAAACAAGACTCTTCAGACACAGCCACAACTTCAGAAACAGCCTCAACTTTAGACACAAAGGACGAGTTTGCTGCCAACGAAGACAGCGGCATCGTCTCACCCAACGATACGCACCGCTCCTCTGGTAACACGGACGTGACGCCCCTTCAAGTGTCCGATGTTGCCTACGGTCCGGGGAGGGAGAGGGAGCTACCGAAGGGTCAAGGTAAGATGCTTTAGACTTGATTTGTTTAACTTTAGACTCGATTTGTTTTCGCTTCGCTTACGGCTTCCAATTTGTCTCAATCTTAAGTTTCTTTTTCCCTTAGAGAAGAAGTCATCTATCAAACCTCTGCAGAAGGAAAATTGCCCAAATCAGTAAAACTAAAATCAGTACATTCTACTGAAGCGCCAGTCAGTTGTTTCAGTTTAAATTTTAGAATGTATCTGATGACGACACAACGAGCCTTTGCTCATTTTTTACACTCTGCAATCGTTGGTATTTCGAATAGTTGGAAACATTCAAACAAAGAGTTACATTTTTAAATGTTACACAAGTCTTTTCTTTCAATTCAGGTTCTATATAAAAGTGGCAACAATATGCATATATGCCTTTACTTTACGTAACGTGCTGTTAAAGGAAAGACATCGGACGTATCAGCTTTTAGAATGTGCGTTTCTTTCGTTCAGACCCTGCCAAGCCTTCCGAGGGGACAGTCAAGACGGAGCTGCAAGAGAAACCAGAGCTGGTGAATGGCAAGGTCAATGTTACCCAGGAAAAAGAGCAGGACGCACCACCGGACAACAGCGGCAAGGACAGCTCACCACCAGCCGCTGCCGCCGCAGACGTCAAAGCAGCGTCTTCTACAAGCTCGGCATCCGACCTACCGGCCACAGCTCCTGATATAGCAGACAAACGCCCTGCTGCCGGAGAAGGCGATGTCCCAGAGCACCATCCGTCAGTTGCCCGTGGAGAACAGACGGAAGCACTCGACAACAGCGGCGCGGATGCAGACAGTCGGACGACAACGTCTACTCAAGGAGGAGGAGCGTTTCTTACAACAACCACCCCATCGCCCAAACACCAGGACGCAGAAGACTCACAGTATGTTGAGGTCCTGTCGTCAGTAGACAAGCTGTGGGCAGAGCTCTCTCTTGAGAAAGACTATGCGGAAAAGCTTCTCGCTCATGCCGACTCCCTTCGATTCAGACTCGCCACTGCCGCCCCGCATGTTCTCCGGTACCCAGTTATCAAGAACATTATCGCTGCCGTGCCGGATTGCACATCTTACAAGTTACCCGACACACAAGGACTAAGTTTGGAGGAGCTGCAAGGCATCCAGAAGACCCTCACCAAGTCGGTACAAGATGAGAAGGAACGTGCGACCTACATCAAGCGCTGGTACTGGGAAGAACTGGTCCGCGTGGCTCTGAGAGAAGCGCCTGGAGTATTTGGGCCAGAGGACTAATGTGACAATCTTATATTACAGTTGTCAATTTAATGTATTTCTGCATGCGTTAAATGTGTTATTCGGATTTGAAAAAAAAGCTTTATATCACAACCGTATCAGTCAATCAAACAACACAACGTCTTGTCACCAACAAGGCCATTTATGAACCTTCAACTGACCCAGCTGTACCTTTGGTATGCGGCTGAAAAGAAACTTGCACTTCCAGGAACTCGGACTTCAGGAGTTCCTTTGTAAGACCGATTTAAAGTTGTTGTTTATTGTATCAATTATTCAACCTTTTACCTACACGTCAACAGATGTAGAAACTAAATGCAGCGTTAACTGCGCCGAATTTTTGTCGACGTTCCTGTTCATTCATTGAGTTAAATGTTCGATTTGAATAACGTTTTTCATCCCAACACTCGCAGATATAATTTTCTTTTTCCGTTCTACAAGTAGTCATGTATCAAACCACTGCAGAAAGAAATCGTTAAAATCAGAAAGTTTTGCCAATGCGCCAATTATATTCACGTGGATAATAAAAGTGCAACAATCGTTGAATCACCACCTTTTCTTTTGTACTTTTAATAATGTAATGTATCTACAGTGACATGTTCAACGTAACTACTCATATTTCAGTGCCATGAAAAGTGCAAGAAAACATAGAAAACTCACCATAGGTGTAAGAACTGCCTAAGTGCCTTGTCCATGGACTGGGCCCTTGTTCCTCTCCGTGAGTTTTCCCCATGTTGTACAGTCCTGTGTCATACCTTCAGCTGCATTTAGCCTTCATCAAGTGCCTTTTACGAATTGGTCTTTCTAACGCATGGAAATTCTTTCCCGGGGTCTTGGGTTTTCAAAATCCTAGTTGAAGACTTTGTGGATCAATGTTTGTTGTGGTCTTCTTAATTATCATGTGCCCGACCAACCGTAGTCTTCTTAACGGGATGAATTTGACATTGGAATGCTTTATGTCGAGTTAAGATGATTTTCGTCATTTGGTTTGCGGTCACGAAATGTGATACAGATAATCGCCATTATTACACTTTAAAGTATAATAGAAGCAGTTCATCTGTCTTATCTATCGTTCAATGTGAAAAGACAAGCCTTGAAATATTGCTTTGGAGGAACCTACGGGGACAGAAAACCACGGTGCTGGTTAAATTTGTCTGTAGTTCTGACGTTTATATCAATATAGAAGACTTCCTCTGATTTCCTTGTATTAATGAAAGGGTACCTAAATGCCAAACGGCGCCCGGCATGTTCTATGTTTGTGGAAACGAAAAATAAAGTGTTTATCAAGAAATATACACAAAATATGCTGATCTGAGAACTTCTTTCCACGTTCTATTTGTTTTGTTGTCTACCATAGTGTACTTTTTGTTCAAGCCACCCGATACATACAGGATTCATGTTACTAAACATGAAATCCTGGTATAGGATTCATGCTAGGTAGCAGTGTAAAGGAATCCTTTAGTCCTTCAAAGGATTCCTTTGACATGTTCCTAGCATGAATCCGAATCTTACGGGATTCACGAACAGACTGACGGGAAGGTTTCACATCAATCCCACAAAATGGCGGCCCCCTATTTGCATGGGGCGTCGCCGTCAAGAGGATCGAAAGTGAAATATTATAAGGTCATCGATGGAAACTTCCGGAACAAGTTTTTGTTGGCAGTTACAACTTAGTTCTCATCATTGCATGAGGAACTGGAACGTCCATTACAGGTAAGAACGGGAATCAAATCCCTGCTAATTTTTGGTTCAGGCGATCGAACGTAACGTTTCAATACCTTCCGATACTTTTAATATGGAGTTATTTCGAAGAGAATATTTGCTGAACTGTAAGTTGTTATGTGGAATTCGATGAACTAAGTATGGCTGAGATTTAATCATTAGGTCTGTGAGCCCCTGTGTCTGTCAAAGTCGTTCTTTACCCCTCGTGGAAATCGAAAACGTTTCATGTCAAGGGTTTCCGGAAAATGTAGACCAGGTCAAGTTTAGGTACAAAGCAGGCGGGGTACTTCCTCGGCAGGGCACCAACTTTAAGGCCCCCGTCATCACAACAATCAAGATTTGGCATTTAGTATCCCATTTCGTATCCTATAGCTACAAGCCATTTCCCAGAACAACAAAGTAGAGAGGATAACTAATAAATAACATTATATATATATTATAATTCCATTCCATCATACCACAGCAGCCATGGGCTCCAGAGTACACATTATGATATGCACTGATTTAGCTGTGGTGACTCTTGGAGGGCATATTTTGCTTGTATATTATATACAGTGGTTTAAATTAAAGCCATGTAATGGACTGATCCTGATCAAGCGATGGCCAGTTCTGTCTGTCAAGCGCTGTTTTTGATAGAGGTGTTTGAAATTAAAACATGATCGATCGAACAGGAGGGGGGGGGGGCTTCAGGATTGGTCCATTGCATAGCGGATTACTGCACAATTCTGTTAATTGCACGGAAATTCCAACTGTCAAACCGGTGCATTGTTGCGCAACCCAGATATTTGCACAAAATACTCAACTATGCAACCTTTGTTTACCCAAATCAGACGGCCATATTGTTAGTCGCATCCCAAACCGGCGCTTAACTTTGCATTGTTGCACAACCCGGATAACTGCACGAAATAAGCAGGCAAATGGGGTGGGCAATTACTTGTACTAGTTCACGACCTCTATTATATAGTACTAGTAGCGCTCACAGTATACTATACTCAAATACTGGATACTTAAAAGGACAAATGGCCTGTAAGCCTGACTGGAGTTGACATTTCCCGTTGACTCTGCGCTGATCCGTTTTAGCTCCGGTTCCTGGGTGTCACTGCACTATTCTATCACCATTGGATAAAAACGCAAGTGAATACTAGTTTCTCAATATATATATATATCTATGTGCAAGTTAACATACCTAAATGCAACAAAAACACTGGTAAAGTACCAGTCTTCAGAAACACACAGGTAAACCCACCAGTTCCTAAATACTAAAAATATATTGGAGGTGAAGGTACCTATAGGCCAGGTGCAAATAACAGGATGTGCATTTTTCTAATCAATGCCTTATTTGCATAATTGATACAGACACGTCATAATTCTTTTGTGGTCAATGGTATATTGGACTTCATATGTGGTGATATAGGTTGCTTGAGGACAGGTGAATACAATGTAAGATATGTTGAGACTCAAGTATATGCAACAAGTATATGCAACAAGGGAATGCAAGAGACCCAACCCTTCCAGCCCAAAACAAGTCCAACTATATTATTACAACATCATTACGTTGATATAAATACTATGGTTAGAGATCTATCAAAGTCCAGCTCTAGACCTGTTCGGAACCTGAACAAAACCTCCCTCCCGCCTAAAAGATCTGTTGCATGTTAGATACACTGTCCCTGGGTATCACTTTGGTCACATTTGATTTGGTGTCACTTCAAGTTCAAAGTTGGCTCTGAAATCAAGCTTCAGGGCAGCATTTGCCTTTTTTCCAGTGCTAAATTTTCATCTTTGTGGTAGGATTTACACATTTTCATGCTTGTGTCACAAAATCAATTTTTACCTACAGTACCAGTATGCAGCCCTATCAAGTTATGAGAAGTGGCAGTAGTACCTAATAGTACTATTAAATCTCCTCCTTCTATCACTGGCGGTTTACTAGCGCCATTGGAGACACTGCGTATACGTAGGAGGATAAAGTATTGTATTACAGTACTGTAGTAATTGTATAAGTAGTTACTCTACTATTCCAGCACTTAATTACAGAGTCCCTGATGACACAGAAATGGGCAGCAGTCTTGACAATGAAGCAATATTTGCATGTACATTAGCAGCACAAACTAGTGGTGCGTACCTAAAACTCGGACCTGGACTTGGACCTAAAAATGTTTAGGTCCAAGTCGAAAAAAAACATAAATGTCAGCCAAGTCCGGACTTGCAAAAAGCTATCTGTTAGTTATATTCCTTTTTTTGTTCTAAACCATCTAAAGCCTTCAATAGACAGTGAAATTTGCACTGGGAAAAAAGACAAAAAACATTTTGTGTTTACACTGGCTGTATATAATTTTTAATAATTTTATGCATTATTCACATTGCATTTCAATTCATGGTAACATGCAAGTTTATGTGCACTACCCCCCCTCCCCCTCAAAGAAGAAAAGATTTCTAGCGCACATAATATGCAATGATGGGTTCAGGTCCGGACTTAAAGTCTGGACCTGAACCTGAACTGCTGGACCTGAACTTGAATATGAGTTTAGGTACGCACCACTAGCACAAACCCTAGAAGCCAATGACCTGTGACAAATTTTACGATCAATAATTGCATGTATGAGAAAACTCAACCTAACATACCGTCCATACTTCTGGGAGGTTGAGCGAATTCTCATGGTGGAGCTCCAAGCAGCTCAAACAGAATGTCTCGGCACCTATGGATGTCCATGGGCTGTTCCTGCTTACAAATCATGCAGAAGAAGGATGTTGGAGCACTGCAGACAGCTCTGTACCAGTTGCGAGAAGTTTGTCGTGAATGTCCCTCCACCCGAGTCACTTCGAGTTGTTTGTGCGCAGCATATGTTCTGTGGGAACGTGTTTGGTCATGAGAACTGTTCTCTGGTGGTAGCAGCGAAGGTGGAGGATGAACCAGAGGGTTGTCATAAGTTGACTCATCCGTAGGCTCTAATGTGCCATTGCTAGGTGTAGTAAACTCGTCAACTTTTTGCCAGTCGATACGTTGGTGAACTTACTCTTTAATTTGACCTTAATGGCATGCTAAAATTTGGGAAAGTTTACGAAAAAAAGCAAATGAGGATACCAGCAAAACAGTATTTGAAAATGAAAGGGCACAAGAGAAGGAAATACGTGCTTTTTTCAGTAGAGACTTCAAAAGCAACAGTTCACAGGCATTGACATATACATGTGGCACATCGGCCTTTGTTAAGAATAATTGCCTTAACTTTGACGAATTCCAGGACCAAAAATTAGTTGTATTCGAAACAAAGATACAAAAATATCTAACAGGACCGTTACCATGTAAATACGAAGGTTGCCCCCCTCCCCATGTAGGAGACACATCTCACAATAATTTGCACGTGACGGTATGCAGAAGTACTTGTATTTGCCAAAACATAACATTGCATACCTTCAGACAATTCCAGAGCCAGATAGCCAGTCAAAATCAATCCGTATTAAAGTTCGATGTGAAAAAGTTAAACCAGAACAAACGCAGACGATCGCCTGCAGACGAATTTTGACCGAACCGCGGGCCTCGCTTTGAGCAGCTTCCCAGCATGCCTATCAGGAGCTTGAAACCTTCCCGTCAGTCTGTTCGTGAATTCCGTAAGATTCGGATTCATGCTAGGAACATGTCAAAGGAATCCTTTGAAGGACTAAAGGATTCCTTTACACTGCTACCTAGCATGAATCCTATACCAGGATTCCATGCTTAGTAACATGAATCCTGTATGTATCGGGTGTTCAAGCAAACCCCGGTTTGGAATTGACTCTAGCTTTATGATTAGATGCTTCTTCTGTGTTGCATCCCGATGACACAGCGAGGAGAAACGCACGTGCTTAGCAGATTTATCCACCGCACTAACATGTACAAACATAAATTTGTCAACAGTATTTTTCTGCCTTTCATAGCGTGTGTAGGCGGTCACCCGTAGATTAGTCTACCCGTGTCTATCCGTGCGGAATGTTCACTCCGACTGGGAACGTACCGAGTCCAACTCGTGCTTGGGGGTGAAAGCACAGCTATCCGCGTGTGTACTTTTACCTTCGCCAAGAAGGTTATTTTTGTTTGTGTGTGTGTGTGTGTGTGTGTGTGTGTGTGTGTGTGTGTGTGTATGTATGTTTGTAGAAGACCAGCATAACTCAATAACGTGTGCATGGATATAATTGTATTGATAGTTGGTATGTGGGTATGTCTTGGTGCCACCTAAAACGACTAGATTTTGGGGCCCCTGGCGGCTTGTTATGGTACCACAATGGAACTTCTGGTGCTCCTAGTGCGTATTGTATAGTACTCTGCGCTTAATTTAGCCCTAGGGCAACGATATTGTATTATCAAGTTTGAAATCGAATAAACTATTTCAACTCATCTCTCTCATACATACTGACGAAAGATAGTGGATGCTACCTGGAATGTCTGACCGTTTCCAAAATCATATCGAGTTGTTTGTGTAACTGCTTTTTGGCGTATCTTATCACCTGGATGTCTAATTTTCATCGACGCGTCTCTCATGCATAGATATGAGAGAAATGTTTTCTTACCGTGAAAAAATAACAATAAACTCAATATCAATGCTTCAATATCTGTCTCGTCGTTTTATTCTTTTGACATTTGAAAATACTGGAAAGCAATACAAACTCGATACACGAGCAATGCTGAGTAGATAAAACATCAACTGAGTAAAAATATCTGAAAAAGCCTGCTTTACGTATGCCCATGACTATCCATCACTTTCATAGTCTGGGAGGAGATTCGCAGAAGATCATAAAACGATGTTGCCAACTAATATATGTGCTCCACTTGAGGACTTCAAACTTGAATTCTTAAGAATAAAACACAATTCCTTGTGGAATTCTCTTCCAACATTGCAGACACTTTACATTGTAGAATTTCCAACAGTAACAAGTTTTACATATGCAGTCCTCAGATGTCATAGGTTAGATTAAACCTTACAGGTCCACCGAGGTGCCTAGAATATTGCTAATAGTCTACGTCAAGAAGGAGTCAGAGTGATATAGAATAGTCAGATACTCGAGAAATCATACCACGCTTGCTGACTTCCCTTATTCTTACCAACCTATAGCATGTATTCAAAGAAAATAAGGCGATACATTGAAGGTTTCTATCACAAGTTTACAGGTTATGGTGTTTTTACATTTTGATATGAATGGTTACATGGTAAAGTATATGTACACCCTGCATTAGGCATAATGTGCATCATAGTGAACAAACTATAATAAGCATAATGTGCATCAATAGAGATAAATGTAAAATGATGACACTACAAGTATTGTATCACATGAAGTCCACACTATCATTCTGAATTTGATATGATGAAAGTTTGATATATATGAACATACATGACTCTACGTTTATTCTAAATAGTAACCCCAGTGGATAGATAGTACTTGCAAAAGCCGCACGTCTACAAAGAAAGCATTTCTTAGATTTCCATCCAAAAAGGATTTGCACTCACTCAAGAGCTGTATTTCAGAACATTTTATTATTTTTTTTTTTTACTCAATGGTCACCACGTAACAATGCCATGAAGGCCACTCAAGGTTACGGGTTACACGATTGTAACTGTAACAGCAACTCTTCGCCCTAGGTCAGAAACATCATGATTGAGACCAGCCCAATTGCTCACTATGAGTGAGGACTAACTGACACAATAGGCGAAGCAGGGGTTACGAGGGCTGCTCGGGAGATTCCCTACCTCTATTTTGGCCGGAATGGTTTGATCCGCTCGGGTGGATGTTCGCACATGTGGCGGGTTCTTTAACGTGCTTGGGGTGTTGCTCTCCCCGAACACGGGACCTCCATTTAACGTCCTATCCGAAGGACGGTCCGAGCCGAAGCTAGGTACTCATTTTCACTTGAGTGAAGTGAGGAAAGTCGTGTAAAGTGCCTTTCCCAAGGGCACAAGATCGGTAACACACAGCAGGCGGATTCGAACCCGCAACCTCTCGGTCACGGGCCGAAGAAACTACCACTGCGCTACACGGTCCCACCATTGTTCATTGTTTGCAACAAATAGCATCGATTGATGATTTTTCAGTCATCTTCAACCAACGAAGCACAATCTTGAAATCAATTGCTTTTATGTACCAGAATTACGCTGAACTGTTTGTTTTGTTTCATCGTATGTAACTTCACTAGTAAAAGTTGCTCTGTCAAATAGTTTTAGTGTCACTACAAACCTCCGGAAATAATCTCCGAATTTCACCTACAGTAGATGTGGGGGTTGATTTGTATTTGATAGTGGGAGACGAAACACATTTTATTTCCAAATGTCCATTCAACCAAACCGAAGGAATCACTCTGTTTAGAGAAGCCACAAAGACTTATCCCAACTTCCCCACATTGCCAGACGAACAGAAAGCCACTTTTCTCTTGAAATCGCAGAACCCACAAATTTGAGAAAAAGTGGGGCTCTTCGAATTCGTCTCCCTGTGCTTCCAAAAATGAAGTCAAACCCAACCTGTTTAGAAATAGCCAACACTAGTACTAGAGAAGAATAGAAGAATATTGTTCATATAGTACAGGAGCCAAGTCCTGAAAAAAATGATTTCGTTCAACCCATCTTACAGAAAAGGTTTGACCTGATATTTTGGTAGAGGGGGTCCAACTGCATCACACATGATGATTTTGTTGTTCAGATTGTGGTACCACGCTCCCGCTAGCGCTAATTAAAGATAATTTATCTATGGCACAATGGTATATTTTCAAGGGGGAGGGGCCAAAATATAAACTTCAATAATATTTCTTGAAAATTGCTACACTGGCCCGGCGCCCAACTTGACACGAGAATCACAAAAATGTTAATGTTTTTTTTTCTATGTCACTTCGTTCAGTTGTCACAGGTCATTAAAATGCATTTTTGCATAATAAATTACGCATAATTTACTTTACTTTGACATACATTTGTGTCACCTGCAAGGCCTTGTTTAATATATGAGTGGATGCACTGTATCATTCCCAGTATATTTGTCTTTAAATTATGAGTATAAGTAACTTCTATGAAGAAATATGAATGTTTAAAGAATTATTACCGTTGCTAAGGACGCTTTTCTGAGCATTTCCAACACATGGCGCATCAAATTTGCTGCCTGAAATCTACTTTTTGTTTGTCGAATTTTGCATTACAATCTTTGCTAAGGCAGTTGCTACGGAAGGTTTGGGGGTGTCAGCCTGACAAAACGTACTTTATACCGGTGTACCGAAAGTGCGAAAAGGAACGAAAAGGAACGAAAAGGAACGAAAAGGAACGAAAAGGAACGAAAAGGAACGAAAAGGAACGAAAAGGAACGAAAAGGAACGAAAAGCAAGGTTTATTATACCGAAACTTAGACATTCTAATCCATGCTCACGCCTGCTAAAAGCTGCTGTTTCTCGCCTACTAAAAGTATTTTATTCTACCGTGCACTTCACATAGATCACAGAT